>NW_027094285.1:0-136531 GCF_029207755.1 Chamaea fasciata | reverse complement strand
CCGGGCCCACAGTTTCGGCCACCTACAATCCCGAACGGAACAGGATTTCTTCCAGATGCAAGCTGCCACAAGCAGGAAGCCTGGCTTCCCATGGAGGGCCAAAGGCCTCCTACAAACTGAAATCAGGCACCTGGGCAGCTGACTTTACTTACCCCTGGAAACAGGCCATCCTTTGTGCCCAACTCCCTCTGCCGGGCGCCCAGCTCCGTCCACCTACAATCCCGAACGGAACAGGATTTCTTCCAAATGCGAGCTGCCACATGCAAGAAGCCTGGCTTCCCTTGGAGGGCCAAAGGCCTCCTACAAACTGACATCAGGCCCCTGGGCAACTGACTTTTCTTACCCCTGGAAACAGGCCATCATTTGTGCCCAACTCGCTCTGCCGGGCACCTGGCCTCGGCCACCTACAATCCCGATCCGAACAGGAGTTCTTCCAGATGCAAGCTGCCACAAGCTTGAAACGTGGCTTCACTTGGAGGACCAAAGGCCTCCTCCAAACTGACATCAGGCACCAGGGGAGATGACTTTACTTACTTCTGGAAACAGGACATCCTTTGTGCCCAACTCTCTCAGCCGGGCTACTGGGCTCGGCCACCTACAATCCCGAACGAAACAGCATTTCTTCCAGATGCAAGCTGCCTTGAAAAGGAAGACATGCTTCCCTTGGAGGGCCAAAGGCCTCCTAGCAAACTGACATCAGGCACCTGGGCAGCTGACTTTACTTACCCCTGGAAACAGGCCATCATTTGTCCCCATCTCCCTCGGCCGGTCCCACAGCTTCGGCCACCTACAATCCCGAACGGAACAGGATTGCTTCCAGATGCAAGCTGCCACAAGCTGGAAGAATGGCTTCCCTTGGAGGGCCAAGGGTCACCTACAAACTGACATCAGGCACCTGGGCAGCTGACTTTACTTACCCCTGGAAACAGGCCATCCTTTGTGCCCATCTCCCTCTGCCGGGCACCTGGCCTCGACCACCTACAATCCTAAACGGAACAGGAGTTCTTCCAGATGTAAGCTGCCACAAGCTGGAAACGTCGCTTCACTTGGAGGGCCAAAGGCCTCCTACAAACTGACATCAGGCACCTGGGCAGCTGACTTTACTTACCCCTGGAAACAGGCCATCCTTTGTGCCCAACTCTTTCTACGCCAGGCACCGGGCCTCGGCCACCTACAATCCCGAACGGAACAGGATTTCTTCCAGATGCAAACTGCCACAAACTGGAAGACTAGCTTCCCTTAGAGGGCCAAAGGCCTCCTAAAAACTGACATCAGGCACCTGGGCAGCTGACTTTACTTTCCTCATGAAACAGGCCATCCTTTGTGCCCTACTCCCTCTGCCGGGCACCAGGCCTCGGCCACCTACAATCCTGAACGGAACAGGATTTCTTCCAGATGCAAGCTGCCACAAGCAGGAAGCCTGGCTTCCCATGGAGGGCCAAAGGCCTCCTACAAACTGATATCAGGCACCTGGGGAGCTGATTTTACTTACCTCTGGAAACAGGACATCCTTTGTGCCCAACTCTCTCAGCCGGGCTACTGGGCTCGGCCACCTACAATCCCAAACGGAAGAGCATTTCTTCCAGATGCAAGCTGCCTTGAACAGGAAGACTTGCTTCACTTGGAGGGCCAAAGGCCTCCTACAAACTGACATCAGGCACCTGGACAGCTGACTTTACTTACCCCTAGAAACAGCCCATCCTTTGTGTCCAACTCCCTCAGCCGGGCACCCAGCTCCGGCCACCTACAATCCCGAACGGAACAGGATTTCTTCCAGATGCAAGCTGCCACAAGCAGGATGCCTGGCTTCCCATGGAGGGCCAAAGGCCTCCTACAAAGTGACATCAGGCACCTGGGCAGCTGACTTTACTTACCCCTGGAAACAGGACATCCTTTGTGCCCTACTCCCTCTGCCGGGCACCAGGCCTCGGCCACCTACAATCCTGAACGGAACAGGATTTCTTCCAGATGCAAGCTGCCACAAGCAGGAAGCCTGGCTTCCCATGGAGGGCCAAAGGCCTCCTACAAACTGACATCAGGCACCAGGGTAGCTGACTTTACTTACTTCTGGAAACAGGACATCCTTTGTGCCCAACTCTCTCAGCCAGGCTACTGGGCTCGGCCACCTACAATCCCGAACGGAACAGCATTTCTTCCAGATGCAAGCTGCCTTGAAAAGGAAGACATGCTTCCCTTGGACGGCCAAAGGCCTCCTGCAAACTGACATCAGGCACCTGGACAGCTGACTTTACTTACCACTGGAAACAGGCCATCCTTTGTGCCCAACTCCCTTAGCCGGGCACCTGGCCTCGGCCACGTACAATCCCAAACGGAACAGGATTTCTTCCAGATGCAAACTGCCACAAACTGGAAGACTAGCTTCCCTTGGAGGGCCAAAGGCCTCCTAAAAACTGTCATCAGGCACCTGGGCAGCTGACTTTACTTTCCTCATGAAACAGGCCATCATTTGTGCCCAACTCCCTCTGCCGGGCACCTGTCTTCGGCCACCTACAATCTCGAACGGAGCAGGATTTCTTCCAGATGCAAGCTTCCACAAGCAGGAAGCCTGGCTTCCCATGGAGGGCCAAAGGCGTCCTACAAACTGACATCAGGCACCTGGGCAGCTGACTTTACTTACCCCTGGAAACAGGCCATCCTTTGTTCCCAACTCCCTCTGCCGGGCACCTGGCCTCGGCCACCAACAATCCCGAACCGAACAGGAGTTCTTCCAGATGCAAGCTTCCACAAGCTTGAAACGTGGCTTCCCTTGGAGGACCAATGGCCTCCTACAAACTGACTTCAGGCACCTGGGCAGCTGACTTTACTTACCCCTGGAAACAGGCTATCCTTTGTGCCCAACTCCCTCTGCCGGGCACCTGGCCTCGGCCACGTACAATCCCAAACGGAACAGGATTTCTTCCAGATGCAAGCTGCCACAAACTGGAAGACTTGCTTCCTTTGGAGGGCCAAGGGTCACCTACAAACTGACATCAGGCACCTGGGCAGCTGACTTTACTTACCCCTGGAAACAGGCCATCTTTTGTGCCCAACTCCCTCTACCGGGCACCTGGCTTCGACCACCTACAATCCTAAACAGAACAGGAGTTCTTCCAGATGCAAGCTGCCACAAGCTGGAAACGACGCTTCACTTGGAGGGCCAAAGGCCTCCTACAAACTGACATCAGGCACCTGGGCAGCTGACTTTACTTACCCCTGGAAACAGGCCATCCTTTGTGCCCAATTCCCTCTGCCGGGCACCGGGCCTCGGCCACCTACAATCCCGAACGGAACAGGATTCCTTCCAGATGCAAACTGCCACAAACTGGAAGACTAGCTTCCCTTGGAGGGCCAAAGGCCTCCTACAAACTGACATCAGGCACCTGGGCAGCTGATTTTACTTACTTCTGGAAACAGGCCATCCTTTGTGCCCAACTCCCTCTGCCGGGCACCCAGCTCCGGGCACCTACAATCCCGAACGAAAAAGCATTTCTTCCAGATGCAAGCTGCCTTAAACAGGAAGACTAGCTTCCCTTGGAGGGCCAAAGGCCTCCTACAAACTGACATCAGGCACCTGGGCAGCTGACTTTACTTACCCCTGGAAACAGGCCATCCTTTGTGCCCAACTCCCTCTGCCGGGCACCTGGCCTCGCCCCCCTACAATCCCGAACGGAACAGGATTTCTTCCAGATGCAAGCTGCCACAAGCAGGAATAATGGCTTCCCATGGAGGGCCAAAGGCCTCCTACAAACTGACATCAGGCACCTGGGCAGCTGACTTTACTTACCCCTGGAAACAGGACATCCTTTGTGCAAAACTCCCTCTGCCGGGCACCTGGCCTCGGCCACCTACAATCCCGAACGGAACAGGATTTCTTCCAGATGCAAGCTGCCACAAACTGGAAGACTTGCTTCCCTTGGAGGGCCAAAGGCCTCCTACAAACTGACATCAGTCACCTGGGCAGCTGACTTTACTTACCTCTAGAAACAGGCCATCCTTTGTGCCCAACTCCCTCTGCCGGGCACCAGGCCTCGCCCACCTACAATCTTGAACGGAACAGGATTTCTTTCAGATGCAAGCTTCCACAAGCAGGAAGCCTGGCTTCCCATGGAGGGCCAAAGGCCTCTTACAAACTGACATCAGGCACCTGGGCAGCTGACTTTACTTACCCCTGGAAACAGGACATCCTTTGTGCCCAACTCTCTCATCCGGGAACCAGGCCTGGGCCACCTACAATCCCGAACGGAACAGCATTTCTTCCAGATGCAAGCTGCCACAAACTGGAAGACTAGCTTCCCTTGGAGGGCCAAAGGCCTCCTAAAAACTGACATCAGGCACCTGGGCAGCTGACTTTACTTACCCCTGGAAACAGGCCATCCTTTGTGCCCAACTCCCTCAGCCCGGCAACTGGCCTCGGCCACCTACTATCCCGAACGGAACAGGATTTCTTCCAGATGCAAGCAGCTATGAACACGAAGACAAGCTTCCCTTGGAGGGCCAAAGGCCTCCTACAAACTGACATCAGGCACCTGGAAAGCTGACTTTACTTACCCCTGGAAACAGGCCATCATTTGTGCCCAACTTCCTCTGCCGGGCACCAGGCCTCGCCCACCTACAATCTTGAACGGAACAGGATTTCTTCCAGATGCAAGCTGCCACAAGCAGGAAACCTGTCATCCCTTGAAGGGCCAAAGGCCTCCTACAAACTGACATCAGGCACCTGGGCAGATGACTTTACTTACCCCTGGAAACAGGCCATCCTTTCTGCCCAACTCCCTCTGCCGGGCACCTGGCTTCGGCCACCTACAATCTCGAACGGAGCAGGATTTCTTCCAGATGCAAGCTGCCACAAGCTGGAAGCCTGGCTTCCCATGGAGGGCCAAAGGCCTCCGAAAAAACTGAAATCAGACACCTGGGCAGCTGACTTTACTTACTTCTGGAAACAGGCCATCCTTTGTGCCCAACTCCCTCAGGTGGGCACCCAGCTCCGGCCACCAACAATCCCGAATGGAACAGGATTTCTTCCAGATGCAAGCTGCCGTAAACAGGAAGACTAGCTTCCCTTGGAGGGCCAAAGGCCTCCTACAAACTGACATCAGGCACCTGGGCAGCTGACTTTACTTACCCCTGGAAACAGCCCATCCTTTGTGCCCAACTCCCTCTGCCGGACACCAGGCCTCGACCACCTACAATCCCGAACGGAACAGGATTTCTTCCAGATGCAAGCTTCCACAAGCAGGAAGCCTGGCTTCCCATGGAGGGCCCAAGGCCTCCTACAAACTTACATCAGGCACCTGGGCAGCTGACTTTACTTACTTCTGGAAACAGGCCATCCTTTGTGCCCAACTCTCTCGTCCGCGCAACTGGGCTAGGCCACCTACACTCCCAAACGGAACAGGATTTCTTCCAGATGCAAGCTGCCACAAACTGGAAGACGTGCTTCGTTTGGAGGGCCAAAGGTCACCTACAAACTGACATCAGGCACCTGGACAGCTGACTTTACTTACCCCTGGAAACAGCCCATCCTTTGTGTCCAACTCACTCAGCCGGGCACCCAGCTCCGGCCACCTACAATCCCGAATGGAACAGGATTTCTTCCAGATGCAAGCTGCCACAAGCAGGAAGCCTGGCTTCCTATGGAGGACCACAGGCCTCCTACAAAGTGACATCAGGCACCTGGGCAGCTGACTTTACTTTCCCCTGGAAACAGGACATCCTTTGTGCCCTACTCCCTCTGCCGAGCACCAGGCCTCGGCCACCTACAATCCTGAACGGAACAGGATTTCTTCCAGATGCAAGCTGCCACAAGCAGGAAGCCTGGCTTCCCATGGAGGGCCAAAGGCCTCCTACAAACTGACATCAGGCACCTGGGCAGCTGACTTTACTTACTTCTGGAAACAGGACATCCTTTGTGCCCAACTCTCTCAGCCGGGCTACTGGGCTCAGGCACCTAGAATCCCGAACAGAACAGCATTTCTTCCAGATGCAAGCTGCCTTGAACAGGAAGACTTGCTTCCCTTGGAGGGCCAAAGGCCTCCTACAAACTGACATCAGGCACCTGGGCAGGTGACTTTACTTACCCCAGGAAACAGGCCATCCTTTGTGTCCAACTCCCTCTGCCGGGCACCAGGCCACGAACACCTACAATCCCGTACGGAACAGGATTTCTTCCAGATGCAAGCTGCCACAAGCAGGAAACCTGGCTTCCCATGGAGGGCCAAAGGCCTCATACAAACTGACATCAGGCACCTGGGCAGCTGACTTTACTTACCCCTGGAAACAGGCCATCCTTTGTGCCCAACTCCCTCTGCCGGGCACCTGGCCTCGGCCACCTACAATCCGAAACGGAACAGGATTTCTTCCAGATGCAAGCTGCCACAAACTGGAAGACGTGCTTCCTTTGGAGGGCCAAAGGTCACCTACAAACTGACATGAGGCACCTGGGCAGCTGACTTTACTTACCCCTGGAAACAGGCCATCCTTAGGGCCCAGCTTCCTCTGCCGGGCACCTTGCCTCGACCACCTACAACCCTAAACGGAACAGGAGTTCTTCCAGATGCAAACTGCCACAAGCTGGAAACGTCGCTTCACTTGGAGGGACAAAGGCCTCCTACAAACTGACATCAGACACCTGGGCAGTTGACTTTACCTACTTCTGGAAACAGGCCATCCTTTGTGCCCAACTCCCTCTGCCGGGCACCTGGCCTCGGCCACCTACAATCCCGAACGGAACAGGATTTCTTCCAGATGCAAACTGCCTCAAACTGGAAGACTAGCTTCTCTTGAAAGGCTAAAGGCCTCCTAAAAACTGACATCAGGCACCTGGGCAGCTGACTTTACTTTCCTCATGAAACAGGCCATCATTTGTGCCCAACTCCCTCTGCCGGGCACCTGTCTTCGGCCACCTACAATCTCGAACAGAGCAGGATTTCTTCCAGATGCAAGCTGCCACAAGCAGGAAGCCTGGCTTCCCATGGAGGGCCAAAGGCCTCCTACAAACTGACATCAGGCACCTGGGCAGCTGACTTTACTTACTTCTGGAAGCAGGCCATCCTTTGTGCCCAACTCCCTCAGGTGGGCACCCAGCTCCGGCCACCAACAATCCCGAACGGAACAGGATTTCTTCCAGATGCAAGCTGCCGTAAACAGGAAGACTAGCTTCCCTTGGAGGGCCAAAGGCCTCCTACAAACTGACATCAGGCACCTGGGCAGCTGACTTTACTTACCCCTGGAAACAGGCCATCCATTGTGCCCAACTCCCTCTGCCGGACACCAGGCCTCGACCACCTACAATCCCGAACGGAACAGGATTTCTACCAGATGCAAGCTTCCACAAGCAGGAAGCCTGGCTTCCCATGGAGGGCCCAAGGCCTCCTACAAACTTACATCAGGCACCTGGGCAGCTGACTTTACTTACTTCTGGAAACAGGTCATCCTTTGTGCCCAACTCTCTCATCCGCGCAACTGGGCTAGGCCACCTACACTCCCGAACGGAACAACATTTCTTCCAGATGCAAGCTGCCTTGAACAGGAAGACTTGCTTCCCTCGGAGGGCCAAAGGCCTCTTACAAACTGACATCAGGCACCTGGACAGCTGACTTTACTTACCCCTGGAAACAGGCCATCATTTGTGCCCATCTCCCTCTGCCGGTCCCACAGCTTCGGCCACCTACAATCCCGAACGGAACAGGATTGCTTCCAGATGCAAGCTGCCACAAGCAGGAAGCCTGGCTTCCCATGGAGGGCCAAAGGCCTCCTACAAAGTGACATCAGGCACCTGGGCAGCTGACTTTACTTACCCCTGGAAACAGGACATCCTTTGTGCCCTACTCCCTCTGCCGGGCACCAGGCCTCGGCCACCTACATTCCTGAACGGAACAGGATTTCTTCCAGATGCAAGCTGCCACAAGCAGGAAGCCTGGCTTCCCATGGAGGGCCAAAGGCCTCCTACAAACTGAAATCAGGCACCTGGGCAGCTGACTTTACTTTCTTCTGGAAACAGGACATCCTTTGTGCCCAACTCTCTCAGCTGGGCTACTGGGCTCGGCCACCTACAATCCCGAACGGAACAGCATTTCTTCCAGATGCAAGCTGCCTTGAACAGGAAGACTTGCTTCCCTTGGAGGGCCAAAGGCCTCCTACAAACTGACATCAGGCACCTGGACAGCTGACTTTACTTACCCCTGGAAACAGGCCATCATTTGTGCCCATCTCCCTTTGCCGGTCCCACAGCTTGGTCCACCAACAATGCCGAACGGAACAGGATTGCTTCCAGATGCAAGCTGCCAAAAGCTGGAAGAATGGCTTCCCATGGAGGGCCAAAGGCCTCATACAAACTGACATCAGGCACGTGGGCAGCTGACTTTACTTATCCCTGGAAACAGGCCATCCTTTGTGCCCAACTCCCTCTGCCGGGCACCTGGCCTCGGCCACCTACAATCCCGAACGGAACAGGATTTCTTCCAGATGCAAGCTGCTTTGAACAGGAAGACTAGCTTCCCATGGAAAGCCAAAGGCCTCCTACAAACTGACATCAGGCACCTGAGCAGCTGAATTTACTTACACTTGGAAACAGGCTATCCTTTGTCCCCAACTCCCTCTGCCGGGCACCAGGCCTCGGCCACCTACAATCCCGAACGGAACAGGATTTCTTCCAGATGCAAGCTGCCACAAGCAGGAAACCTGGCTTCCCTTGGAGGGCCAAAGGCCTCCTACAAACTGACATCAGGCACCTGGGCAGCTGACTTTACTTACCCCTGGAAACAGGCCATCCTTTGTGCCCAACTCCCTCTGCCGGGCACCTGGCCTCGGCCACGTACAATCCCAAACGGAACAGGATTTCTTCCAGATGCAAGGTGCCACAAGCTGGAAGACGTGCTTCGTTTGGAGGGCCAAAGGTCACCTACAAACTGACATCAGGCACGTGGGCAGCTGACTTTACTTACCCCTGGAAACACGCCATCCTTTGTGCCCAACTCCCTCTGCCGGGCACATGGCCTCGGCCACCTACAATCCCGAACGGAACAGGATTTCTTCAAGATGCAAGCTGCCACAAACTGGAAGACTAGCTTCCCTTAGAGGGCCAAAGGCCTCCTAAAAACTGACATCAGGCACCTGGGAAGCTGACTTTACTTTCCTCATGAAACAGGCCATCATTTGTGCCCAACTCCCTCTGCCGGGCACCTGGCTTCGGCCACCTACAATCTCGAACGGAGCAGGATTTCTTCCAGATGCAAGCTGCCACAAGCAGGAAGCCTGGCTTCCCATGGAGGGCAAAAGGCCTCCTACAAACTGACATCAGGCACCTGGGCAGCTGACTTTACTTACTTCTGGAAACAGTCCATTCTTTGTGCCCAACTCCCTCAGGTGGGCACCCAGGTCCGGCCACCAACAATCCCGAACGGAACAGGATTTCTTCCAGATGCAAGCTGCCGTAAACAGGAAGACAAGCTTCCCTTGGAGGGCCAAAGGCCTCCTACAAACTGACATCAGGCACCTGGGCAGCTGACTTTACTTACTTCTGGAAACAGGCCATCCTTTGTGCCCAACTCCCTCTGCCGGGCACCAGGCCTCGACCACCTAGAATCCCGAACGGAACAGGATTTCTTCCAGATGCAAGCTTCCACAAGCAGGAAGCCTTGCTTCCCATGGAGGGCCCCAGGCCTCCTACAAACTGACATCAGGCACCTGGGCAGCTGACTTTACTTACTTCTGGAAACAGGACATCCTTTGTGCCCAACTCACTCATCGGCGCAACTGGGCTAAGCCACCTACAATCCCGAACGGAACAGCATTTCTTCCAGATGCAAGCTGCCTTGAACAGGAAGACTTGCTTCCCTCGGAGGGCCAAAGGCCTCCTACAAACTGACATCAGGCACCTGGGCAGCTGACTTTACTTACCCCTGGAAACAGGCCATCCTTTGTGCCCAACTCCCTCTGCCCGTCCCACAGCATCGGCCACCTACAATCCCGAACGGAACAGGAGTTCTTCCAGATGCAAGCTGCCACAATCTGGAAACGTGGTTTCACTTGGAGGGCTAAAGGCCTCCTACAAACTGACATCAGGCACCTGGGCAGGTGACTTTACTTACCCCTGGAAACAGGCCATCCTTTGTGCCCAACTCTCTCAGCCGGGCTACTGGCCTCGGCCACCTACAATCCCGAACGGAACAGCATTTCTTCCAGATGCAAGCTGCCTTGAACAGGAAGACTTGCTTCCCTTGGAGGGCCAAAGGCCTCCTACAAACTGACATCAGGCACCTGGACAGCTGACTTTACTTACCCCTGGAAACAGGCCATCATTTGTGCCCATCTCCCTCTGCCGGTCCCACAGCTTCGGCCACCTACAATCCCGAACGGAACAGGATTGCTTCCAGATGCAAGCTGCCACAAGCTGGAAACGTGGCTTCCCATGGAGGGCTAAAGGCCTCCTACAAACTGACATCAGGCACCTGGGCAGCTGACTTTACTTACCCCTAGAAACAGGCCATCCTTTGTGCCCAACTCCCTCTGCCGGGCACCAGGCCTCGGCCACCTACAATCCCGAACGGAACAGGATTTCTTCCAGATGCAAGCTGCCACAAGCTGGAAGCGTGGCTTCCCATGGAGGACCAAAGGCCTCCGAAAAAACTGACATCAGGCACCTGGGCGGCTGACTTTACTTACCTCATGAAACAGGCCATCATTTGTGCCCAACTCCCTCTGCCGGGCACCTGGCCTCGGCCACCTACAATACCGAACTTAACAGGATTTCTTCCTGATACAAGCTGCCACAAACTGGAAGCCTGTCTTCCCTTGGAGGGCCAAAGGCCTCCTACAAACTGACATCAGGCACCTGGGCAGCTGACTTTACTTACCCCTGGAAACAGGCCATCCTTTATGCCCAACTCCCTCTGCAGGGCACCAGGCCTCGGCCACCTACAATCCCGAACGGAACAGGATTTCTTCCAGATGCAAACTGCCACAAACTGGAAGCCTGTCTTCCCTTGGAGGGCCAAAGGCCTCCTACAAACTGACATCAGGCACCTGGGCAGCTGACTTTACTTACCCCTGGAAACAGGACATCCTTTGTGCCCAACTCTCTCGTCCGCGCAACTGGGCTAGGCCACCTACACTCCCGAACGGAACAACATTTCTTCCAGATGCAAGCTGCCTTGAACAGGAAGACTTGCTTCCTTTGGAGGGCCAAAGGCCTCTTACAAACTGACATCAGGCACCTGGAGAGCTGACATTACTTACCCCTGGAAACAGGCCATCATTTGTGCCCATCTCCCTCTGCCGGTCCCACAGCTTCGGGCACCTACAATCCCGAACGGAACAGGATTGCTTCCAGATGCAAGCTGCCAAAAGCTGGAAGAATGGCTTCCCTTGGAGGGCCAAAGGCCTCCTACAAACTGACATCAGGCACCTGGGCAGCTGACTTTACTTATCCCTGGGAACAGGCCATCCTTTGTGCCCAACTCGCTCAGCCCGGCAACTGGCCTCGGCACCCGACAATCCCGAACGGAACAGGATTTCTTCCAGATGCAAGCTGCCACAAGCAGGAAACCTGGCTTCCCATGGAGGGCCAAAGGCCTCCTACAAACTGACATCAGTCACCTGGGCAGCTGACTTTACTTACCCCTGGAAACAGGACATCCTTTGTGCCCAACTCCCTCTGCCGGGCACCTGGCCTCGGCCACGTACAATCCCAAACGGAACAGGATTTCTTCCAGATGCAAGCTGCCACAAACTGGAAGACGTGCTTCGTTTGGAGGGTCAAAGGTCACCTACAAACTGACATCAGGCACCTGGGCAGCTGACTTTACTTACCCCTGGAAACAGCCCATCCTTTGTGTCCAACTCACTCAGCCGGGCGCCCAGCTCCGGCCACCTACAATCCCGAATGGAACAGGATTTCTTCCAGATGCAAGCTGCCACAAGCAGGAAGCCTGGCTTCCTATGGAGGACCAAAGGCCTCCTACAAAGTGACATCAGGCACCTGGGCAGCTGACTTTACTTACTTCTGGAAACAGGACATCCTTTGTGCCCAACTCTCTCAGCCGGGCTACTGGGCTCAGGCACCTAGAATCCCGAACAGAACAGCATTTCTTCCAGATGCAAGCTGCCTTGAACAGGAAGACTTGCTTCCCTTGGAGGGCCAAAGGCCTCCTACAAACTGACATCAGGCACCTGGGCAGCTGACTTTACTTACCCCTGGAAACAGGCCATCCTTTGTGCCCAACTCCCTCTGCCGGGCACCAGGCCACGAACACCTACAATCCCGTACGGAACAGGATTTCTTCCAGATGCAAGCTGCCACAAGCAGGAAACCTGGCTTCCCATGGAGGGCCAAAGGCCTCATACAAACTGACATCAGGCACCTGGGCAGCTGACTTTACTTATCCCTGGAAACAGGCCATCCTTTGTGCCCAACTCCCTCTGCCGGGCACCTGGCCTCGGCCACGTACAATCCCAAACGGAACAGGATTTCTTCCAGATGCAAGCTGCCACAAACTGGAAGACGTGCTTCGTTTGGAGGGTCAAAGGTCACCTACAAACTGACATCAGGCACCTGGGCAGCTGACTTTACTTACCCCTGGAAACAGCCCATCCTTTGTGTCCAACTCACTCAGCCGGGCGCCCAGCTCCGGCCACCTACAATCCCGAATGGAACAGGATTTCTTCCAGATGCAAGCTGCCACAAGCAGGAAGCCTGGCTTCTTATGGAGGACCAAAGGCCTCCTACAAAGTGACATCAGGCACCTGGGCAGCTGACTTTACTTTCCCCTGGAAACAGGACATCCTTTGTGCCCTACTCCCTCTGCCGGGCACCAGGCCTCGGCCACCTACAATCCTGAACGGAACAGGATTTCTTCCAGATGCAAGCTGCCACAAGCAGGAAGCCTGGCTTCCCATGGAGGGCCAAAGGCCTCCTACAAACTGACATCAGGCACCTGGGAAGCTGACTTTACTTACTTCTGGAAACAGGACATCCTTTGTGCCCAACTCTCTCAGCCGGGCTACTGGGCTCAGGCACCTAGAATCCCGAACAGAACAGCATTTCTTCCAGATGCAAGCTGCCTTGAACAGGAAGACTTGCTTCCCTTGGAGGGCCAAAGGCCTCCTACAAACTGACATCAGGCACCTGGGCAGCTGACTTTACTTACCCCTGGAAACAGGCCATCCTTTGTGCCCAACTCCCTCTGCCGGGCACCAGGCCACGAACACCAACAATCCCGTACGGAACAGGATTTCTTCCAGATGCAAGCTGCCACAAGCAGGAAACCTGGCTTCCCATGGAGGGCCAAAGGCCTCATACAAACTGACATCAGGCACCTGGGCAGCTGACTTTACTTACCCCTGGAAACAGGCCATCCTTTGTGCCCAACTCCCTCTGCCGGGCACCTGGCCTCGCGCACGTACAATCCGAAACGGAACAGGATTTCTTCCAGATGCAAGCTGCCACAAACTGGAAGACGTGCTTCCTTTGGAGGGCCAAAGGTCACCTACAAACTGACATGAGGCACCTGGGCAGCTGACTTTACTTACCCCTGGAAACAGGCCATCCTTAGTGCCTAGCTTCCTCTGCCGGGCACCTGGCCTCGACCACCTACAACCCTAAACGGAACAGGAGTTCTTCCAGATGCAAGCTGCCACAAGCTGGAAACGTTGCTTCACTTGGAGGGACAAAGGCCTCCTACAAACTGACATCAGACACCTGGGCAGTTGACTTTACTTACTTCTGGAAACAGGCCATCCTTTGTGCCCAACTCCCTCTGCCGGGCACCTGGCCTCGGCCACCTACAATCCCGAACGGAACAGGATTTCTTCCAGATGCAAACTGCCTCAAACTGGAAGACTAGCTTCCCATGAAGGGCTAAAGGCCTCCTAAAAACTGACATCAGGCACCTGGGCAGCTGACTTTACTTTCCTCATGAAACAGGCCATCATTTGCGCCCAACTCCCTCTGCCGGGCACCTGTCTTCGTCCACCTACAATCTCGAACAGAGCAGGATTTCTTCCAGATGCAAGCTGCCACAAGCAGGAAGCCTGGCTTCCCATGGAGGGCCAAAGGCCTCCTACAAACTGACATCAGGCACCTGGGCAGCTGACTTTACTTACCCCTGGAAACAGCCCATCCTTTGTGCCCAACTCCCTCAGGTGGGCACCCAGCTCCGGCCACCAACAATCCCGAACGGAACAGGAATTCTTCCAGATGCAAGCTGCCGTAAACAGGAAGACTAGCTTCCCTTGGAGGGCCAAAGGCCTCCTACAAACTGACATCAGGCACCTGGGCAGCTGACTTTACTTTCCTCATGAAACAGGCCATCAATTGTGCCCAACTCCCTCTGCCGGGCACCTGGCTTCGGCCACGTACAATCTCGAACGGAGCAGGATTTCTCCCAGATGCAAGCTGCCACAAGCTGGAAGCCTGGCTTCCCATGGAGGGCCAAAGGCCTCCGAAAAAACTGAAATCAGACACCTGGGCAGCTGACTTTACTTACTTCTGGAAACAGGCCATCCTTTGTGCCCAACTCCCTCAGGTGGGCACCCAGCTCCGGCCACCAACAATCCCGAATGGAACAGGATTTCTTCCAGATGCAAGCTGCCGTAAACAGGAAGACTAGCTTCCCTTGGAGGGCCAAAGGCCTCCTACAAACTGACATTAGGCACCTGGGCAGCTGACTTTACTTACCCCTGGAAACAGGCCATCCTTTGTGCCCAACTCCCTCTGCCGGACACCAGGCCTCGACCACCTTCAATCCCGAACGGAACAGGATTTCTTCCAGATGCAAGCTTCCACAAGCAGGAAGCCTGGCTTCCCATGGAGGGCCCAAGGCCTCCTACAAACTTACATCAGGCACCTGGGGCAGCTGACTTTACTTACTTCTGGAAACAGGACATCCTTTGTGCCCGAACTCTCTCGTCCGCGCAACTGGGCTAGGCCACCTACACTCCCAAACGGAACAACATTTCTTCCAGATGCAAGCTGCCTTGAACAGGAAGACTTGCTTCCTTTGGAGGGCCAAAGGCCTCCTACAAACTGACATCAGGCACCTGGGTAGCTGACTTTACTTACCCCTGGAAACAGGCCATCATTTGTGCCCATCTCCCTCTGCCGGTCCCACAGCTTCGGGCACCTACAATCCCGAACGGAACAGGATTGCGTCCAGATGCAAGCTGCCAAAAGCTGGAAGAATGGCTTCCCTTGCAGAGCCAAAGGCCTCCTACAAACTGACATCAGGCACCTGGGCAGCTGACTTTACTTATCCCTGGGAACAGGCCATCCTTTGTGCCCAACTCCCTCAGCCCGGCAACTGGCCTCGGCACCCGACAATCCCGAACGGAACAGGATTTCTTCCAGATGCAAGCTGCCACAAGCAGGAAACCTGGCTTCCCATGGAGGGCCAAAGGCCTCCTACAAACTGACATCAGTCACCTGGGCAGCTGACTTTACTTACCCCTGGAAACAGGCCATCCTTTGTGCCCAACTCCCTATACCGGGCAACTGGCCTCGGCCACGTACAATCCCAAACGGAACAGGATTTCTTCCAGATGCAAGCTGCCACAAACTGGAAGACGTGCTTCGTTTGGAGGGCCAAAGGTCACCTACAAACTGACATCAGGCACCTGGACAGCTGACTTTACTTACCCCTGGAAACAGCCCATCCTTTGTGTCCAACTCACTCAGCCGGGCACCCAGCTCCGGCCACCTACAATCCCGAATGGAACAGGATTTCTTCCAGATGCAAGCTGCCACAAGCAGGAAGCCTGGCTTCCTATGGAGGACCAAAGGCCTCCTACAAAGTGACATCAGGCACCTGGGCAGCTGACTTTACTTTCCCCTGGAAACAGGACATCCTTTGTGCCCTACTCCCTCTGCCGAGCACCAGGCCTCGGCCACCTACAATCCTGAACGGAACAGGATTTCTTCCAGATGCAAGCTTCCACAAGCAGGAAGCCTGGCTTCCCATGGAGGGCCAAAGGCCTCCTACAAACTGACATCAGGCACCTGGGCAGCTGACTTTACTTACTTTTGGAAACAGGACATCCTTTGTTCCCAACTCTCTCAGCCGGGCTACTGGGCTCAGGCACCTAGAATCCCGAACAGAACAGCATTTCTTCCAGATGCAAGCTGCCTTGAACAGGAAGACTTGCTTCCCATGGAGGGCCAAAGGCCTCCTACAAACTGACATCAGGCACCTGGGCAGCTGACTTTACTTACCCCTGGAAACAGGCCATCCTTTGTGTCCAACTCCCTCTGCCGGGCACCAGGCCACGAACACCTACAATCCCGTACGGAACAGGATTTCTTCCAGATGCAAGCTGCCACAAGCAGGAAACCTGGCTTCCCATGGAGGGCCAAAGGCCTCATACAAACTGACATCAGGCACCTGGGCAGCTGACTTTACTTACCCCTGGAAACAGGCCATCCTTTGTGCCCAACTCCCTCTGCCGGGCACCTGGCCTCGGCCACCTACAATCCGAAACGGAACAGGATATCTTCCAGATACAAGCTGCCACAAACTGGAAGACGTGCTTCCTTTGGAGGGCCAAAGGTCACCTACAAACTGACATGAGGCACCTGGGCAGCTGACTTTACTTACCCCTGGAAACAGGCCATCCTTAGGGCCCAGCTTCCTCTGCCGGGCACCTTGCCTCGACCACCTACAACCCTAAACGGAACAGGAGTTCTTCAAGATGCAAACTGCCACAAGCTGGAAACGTCGCTTCACTTGGAGGGACAAAGGCCTCCTACAAACTGACATCAGACACCTGGGCAGTTGACTTTACTTACTTCTGGAAACAGGCCATCCTTTGTGCCCAACTCCCTCTGCCGGGCACCTGGCCTCGGCCACCTACAATCCCGAACGGAACAGGATTTCTTCCAGATGCAAACTGCCTCAAACTGGAAGACTAGCTTCTCTTGAAAGGCTAAAGGCCTCCTAAAAACTGACATCAGGCACCTGGGCAGCTGACTTTACTTTCCTCATGAAACAGGCCATCATTTGTGCCCAACTCCCTCTGCCGGGCACCTGTCTTCGGCCACCTACAATCTCGAACAGAGCAGGATTTCTTCCAGATGCAAGCTGCCACAAGCAGGAAGCCTGGCTTCCCATGGAGGGCCAAAGGCCTCCTACAAACTGATATCAGGCACCTGGGCAGCTGACTTTACTTACTTCTGGAAGCAGGCCATCCTTTGTGCCCAACTCCCTCAGGTGGGCACCCAGCTCCGGCCACCAACAATCCCGAACGGAACAGGATTTCTTCCAGATGCAAGCTGCCGTAAACAGGAAGACTAGCTTCCCTTGGAGGGCCAAAGGCCTCCTACAAACTGACATCAGGCACCTGGGCAGCTGACTTTACTTACCCCTGGAAACAGGCCATCCATTGTGCCCAACTCCCTCTGCCGGACACCAGGCCTCGACCACCTACAATCCCGAACGGAACAGGATTTCTACCAGATGCAAGCTTCCACAAGCAGGAAGCCTGGCTTCCCATGGAGGGCCCAAGGCCTCCTACAAACTTACATCAGGCACCTGGGCAGCTGACTTTACTTACTTCTGGAAACAGGTCATCCTTTGTGCCCAACTCTCTCATCCGCGCAACTGGGCTAGGCCACCTACACTCCCGAACGGAACAACATTTCTTCCAGATGCAAGCTGCCTTGAACAGGAAGACTTGCTTCCCTCGGAGGGCCAAAGGCCTCTTACAAACTGACATCAGGCACCTGGACAGCTGACTTTACTTACCCCTGGAAACAGGCCATCATTTGTGCCCATCTCCCTCTGCCGGTCCCACAGCTTCGGCCACCTACAATCCCGAACGGAACAGGATTGCTTCCAGATGCAAGCTGCCACAAGCAGGAAGCCTGGCTTCCCATGGAGGGCCAAAGGCCTCCTACAAAGTGACATCAGGCACCTGGGCAGCTGACTTTACTTACCCCTGGAAACAGGACATCCTTTGTGCCCTACTCCCTCTGCCGGGCACCAGGCCTCGGCCACCTACATTCCTGAACGGAACAGGATTTCTTCCAGATGCAAGCTGCCACAATCAGGAAGCCTGGCTTCCCATGGAGGGCCAAAGGCCTCCTACAAACTGAAATCAGGCACCTGGGCAGCTGACTTTACTTTCTTCTGGAAACAGGACATCCTTTGTGCCCAACTCTCTCAGCTGGGCTACTGGGCTCGGCCACCTACAATCCCGAACGGAACAGCATTTCTTCCAGATGCAAGCTGCCTTGAACAGGAAGACTTGCTTCCCTTGGAGGGCCAAAGGCCTCCTACAAACTGACATCAGGCACCTGGGCAGCTGACTTTACTTACCCCTGGAAACAGGCCATCCTTTGTGTCCAACTCCCTCTGCCGGGCACCAGGCCACGAACACCTACAATCCCGTACGGAACAGGATTTCTTCCAGATGCAAGCTGCCACAAGCAGGAAACCTGGCTTCCCATGGAGGGCCAAAGGCCTCCTACAAACTGACATCAGGCACCTGGGCAGCTGACTTTACTTACCCCTGGAAACAGGCCATCCTTTGTGCCCAACTCCCTCTGCCGGGCACCTGGCCTCGGCCACCTACAATCCGAAACGGAACAGGATATCTTCCAGATACAAGCTGCCACAAACTGGAAGACGTGCTTCCTTTGGAGGGCCAAAGGTCACCTACAAACTGACATGAGGCACCTGGGCAGCTGACTTTACTTACCCCTGGAAACAGGCCATCCTTAGGGCCCAGCTTCCTCTGCCGGGCACCTTGCCTCGACCACCTACAACCCTAAACGGAACAGGAGTTCTTCCAGATGCAAACTGCCACAAGCTGGAAACGTCGCTTCACTTGGAGGGACAAAGGCCTCCTACAAACTGACATCAGACACCTGGGCAGTTGACTTTACTTACTTCTGGAAACAGGCCATCCTTTGTGCCCAACTCCCTCTGCCGGGCACCTGGCCTCGGCCACCTACAATCCCGAACGGAACAGGATTTCTTCCAGATGCAAACTGCCTCAAACTGGAAGACTAGCTTCTCTTGAAAGGCTAAAGGCCTCCTAAAAACTGACATCAGGCACCTGGGCAGCTGACTTTACTTTCCTCATGAAACAGGCCATCATTTGTGCCCAACTCCCTCTGCCGGGCACCTGTCTTCGGCCACCTACAATCTCGAACAGAGCAGGATTTCTTCCAGATGCAAGCTGCCACAAGCAGGAAGCCTGGCTTCCCATGGAGGGCCAAAGGCCTCCTACAAACTGACATCAGGCACCTGGGCAGCTGACTTTACTTACTTCTGGAAGCAGGCCATCCTTTGTGCCCAACTCCCTCAGGTGGGCACCCAGCTCCGGCCACCAACAATCCCGAACGGAACAGGATTTCTTCCAGATGCAAGCTGCCGTAAACAGGAAGACTAGCTTCCCTTGGAGGGCCAAAGGCCTCCTACAAACTGACATCAGGCACCTGGGCAGCTGACTTTACTTACCCCTGGAAACAGGCCATCCATTGTGCCCAACTCCCTCTGCCGGACACCAGGCCTCGACCACCTACAATCCCGAACGGAACAGGATTTCTACCAGATGCAAGCTTCCACAAGCAGGAAGCCTGGCTTCCCATGGAGGGCCCAAGGCCTCCTACAAACTTACATCAGGCACCTGGGCAGCTGACTTTACTTACCTCATGAAACAGGCCATCATTTGTGCCCAACTCCCTCTGCCGGGCACCTGGCCTCGGCCACCTACAATACCGAACTTAACAGGATTTCTTCCAGATACAAGCTGCCACAAACTGGAAGCCTGTCTTCCCTTGGAGGGCCAAAGGTCACCTACAAACTGACATCAGGCACGTGGGCAGCTGACTTTACTTACCCCTGGAAACAGGCCATCCTTTGTGCCCAACTCCCTCTGCCCGTCCCACAGCATCGGCCACCTACATCCCGAACGGAACAGGAGTTCTTCCAGATGCAAGCTGCCACAATCTGGAAACGTGGCTTCACTTGGAGGGCTAAAGGCCTCCTACAAACTGACATCAGGCACCTGGGCAGGTGACTTTACTTACCCCTGGAAACAGGCCATCCTTTGTGCCCAACTCTCTCAGCCGGGCTACTGGCCTCGGCCACCTACAATCCCGAACGGAACAGCATTTCTTCCAGATGCAAGCTGCCTTGAACAGGAAGACTTGCTTCCCTTGGAGGGCCAAAGGCCTCCTACAAACTGACATCAGGCACCTGGACAGCTGACTTTACTTACCCCTGGAAACAGGCCATCATTTGTGCCCATCTCCCTCTGCCGGTCCCACAGCTTCGGCCACCTACAATCCCGAACGGAACAGGATTGCTTCCAGATGCAAGCTGCCACAAGCTGGAAACGTGGCTTCCCATGGAGGGCTAAAGGCCTCCTACAAACTGACATCAGGCACCTGGGCAGCTGACTTTACTTACCCCTGGAAACAGGCCATCCTTTGTGCCCAACTCCCTCTGCCGGGCACCAGGCCTCGGCCACCTACAATCCCGAACGGAACAGGATTTCTTCCAGATGCAAGCTGCCACAAGCTGGAAGCGTGGCTTCCCATGGAGGACCAAAGGCCTCCTACAAACTGACATCAGGCACCTGGGCGGCTGACTTTACTTACCTCATGAAACAGGCCATCATTTGTGCCCAACTCCCTCTGCCGGGCACCTGGCCTCGGCCACCTACAATACCGAACTTAACAGGATTTCTTCCAGATACAAGCTGCCACAAACTGGAAGCCTGTCTTCCCTTGGAGGGCCAAAGGCCTCCTACAAACTGACATCAGGCACCTGGGCAGCTGACTTTACTTACCCCTGGAAACAGGACATCCTTTGTGCCCAACTCTCTCGTCCGCGCAACTGGGCTAGGCCACCTACACTCCCGAACGGAACAACATTTCTTCCAGATGCAAGCTGCCTTGAACAGGAAGACTTGCTTCCTTTGGAGGGCCAAATGCCTCCTACAAACTGACATCAGGCACCTGGAGAGCTGACATTACTTACCCCTGGAAACAGGCCATCATTTGTGCCCATCTCCCTCTGCCGGTCCCACAGCTTCGGGCACCTACAATCCCGAACGGAACAGGATTTCTTCCAGATGCAAGCTGCCACAAGCTGGAAGCCTGGCTTCCCTTGGAGGGCCAAAGGCCTCCTACAAACTGACATCAGGCACCTGGGCAGCTGACTTTACTTATCCCTGGGAACAGGCCATCCTTTGTGCCCAACTCGCTCAGCCCGGCAACTGGCCTCGGCACCCGACAATCCCGAACGGAACAGGATTTCTTCCAGATGCAAGCTGCCACAAGCAGGAAACCTGGCTTCCCATGGAGGGCCAAAGGCCTCCTACAAACTGACATCAGTCACCTGGGCAGCTGACTTTACTTTCTTCTGGAAACAGGACATCATTTGTGCCCAACTCCCTTTGCCGGTCCCACAGCTTGGGCCACCAACAATGCCGAACGGAAAGGGATTGCTTCCAGATGCAAGCTGCCAAAAGCTGGAAGAATGGCTTCCCATGGAGGGCCAAAGGCCTCCTACAAACTGACATCAGGCACCTGGGCAGCTGACTTTACTTATCCCTGGAAAAGGCCATCCTTTGTGCCCAACTCCCACAGCCCGGCAACTGGCCTCGGACACCTACAATCCCGAACGGAACAGGATTGCGTCCAGATGCAAGCTGCTTTGAACAGGAAGACTAGCTTCCCGTGGAGGGCCAAAGGCCTCCTACAAACTGACATCAGGCACCTGAGCAGCTGAATTTACTTACACCTGGAAACAGGCCATCCTTTGTCCCCAACTCCCTCTGCCGGGCACCAGGCCTCGGCCACCTACAATCCCGAACGGAACAGGATTTCTTCCAGATGCAAGCTGCCACAAGCAGGAAACCTGGCTTCCCTTGGAGGGCCGAAGGCCTCCTACAAACTGACATAAGGCACCTGGGCAGCTGACTTTACTTACCCCTGGAAACAGGCCATCCTTTCTGCCCAACTCCCTCTGCCGGGCACCTGGCCTCGGCCAGGTACAATCCCAAACGGAACAGGATTTCTTCCAGATGCAAGGTGCCACAAACTGGAAGACGTGCTTCGTTTGGAGGGCCAAAGGTCACCTACAAACTGACATCAGACACGTGGGCTGCTGACTTTACTTACCCCTGGAAACACGCCATCCTTTGTGCCCAACTCCCTCTGCCGGGCACCTGGCCTCGGCCACCTACAATCCCGAACGGAACAGGATTTCTTCCAGATGCAAGCTGCCACAAACTGGAAGACTAGCTTCCCTTAGAGGGCCAAAGGCCTCCTAAAAACTTACATCAGGCACCTGGGCAGCTGACTTTACTTTCCTCATGAAACAGGCCATCATTTGTGCCCAACTCCCTCTGCCGGGCACCTGGCTTCGGCCACCTACAATCTCGAACGGAGCAGGATTTCTTCCAGATGCAAGCTGCCACAAGCAGGAAGCCTGGCTTCCCATGGAGGGCAAAAGGCCTCCTACAAACTGACATCAGGCACCTGGGCAGCTGACTTTACTTACTTCTGGAAACAGGCCATCCTTTGTGCCCAACTCCCTCAGGTGGGCACCCAGGTCCGGCCAAAAACAATCCCGAACGGAACAGGATTTCTTCCAGATGCAAGCTGCCGTAAACAGGAAGACAAGCTTCCCTTGGAGGGCCAAAGGCCTCCTACAAACTGACATCAGGCACCTGGGCAGCTGACTTTACTTACCCCTGGAAACAGGCCATCCTTTGTGCCCAACCCCCTCTGCCAGGCACCAGGCCTCGGCCACCTACAATCTCGAACGAAACAGCATTTCGTCCAGATGCAAGCTGCCACAAGCTGGAAGCGTGGCTTCCCATAGAGGGCCAAAGGCCTCCTACAAACTGACATCAGGCACCTGGGCATCTGACTTTACTTACCCCTGGAAACAGGCCATCCTTTGTGCCCAACTCCCACTGCCGGGCACCAGGCCTCGCCCACCTACAATCTTGAACGGAAGAGCATTTCTTCCAGATGCAAGCTTCCACAAGCAGGAAGCCTGGCTTCCCATGGAGGGCCAAAGGCCTCTTACAAACTGACATTAGGCACCTGGGCGGCTGACTTTACTTACTTCTGGAAACAGGACATCCTTTGTGCCCAACTCTCTCAGCCGGGCTACTGGCCTCGGCCACCTACAATCCCGAACGGAACAGCATTTCTTCCAGATGCAAGCTGCCTTGAACAGGAAGCCTGGCTTCCCATGGAGGGCCAAAGGCCTCCTACAAACTGACATGAGGCACCTGGGCAGCTGACTTTACTTACCCCTGGAAACAGGCCATCCTTTGTGCCCAACTCCCTCTGCCGGGCACTTCGCCTCGGCCACCTACTACCCTAAACGGAACAGGATTTCTTCCAGATGCAAGCTGCCATGAACAGGAAGACCTGCTTCCCTTGGAGGGCCAAAGGCCTCCTACAAACTGACATCAGGCACCTGGGCAGCTGACTTTACTTACCCCTGGAAACAGGCCACCCTTTGTGCCCAACTCCCTCTGCCGGTCCCACAGCTTCGGCCACCTACAATCCCGAACGGAACAGGAGTTCTTCCAGATGCAAGCTGCCACAATCTGGAAACGTGGCTTCACTTGGAGGGCTAAAGGCCTCCTACAAACTGACATCAGGCACCTGGAAAGCTGACTTTACTTACACCTGGAAACAGGCCATCCTTTGTGCCCAACTCCCTCTGCCGGGCACCTGGCCTCGGTCACCTACAATTCCGAACGGAACAGCATTTCTTCCAGATGCAAGCTGCCACAAACTGGAAGACTGGCTTCCCTTGGAGGGCCAAAGGCCTCCTATAAACTGACATCAGGCACCTGGGCAGCTGACTTTACTTACCCCTGGAAACAGGCCATCCTTTGTGCCCAACTCCGTCTGCCGGGCACCTCGCCACGGCCACCTACAATCCCAAACGGAACAGGATTTCTTCCAGATGCAAGCTGCCACAAGAAGGAAACCTGGCTTCCCATGGAGGGCCAAATGCCTCCTACAAACTGACATCAGGCACCTGAGCAGCTGACTTTACTTACCCCTGGAAACAGGCCATCCTTTGTTCCCAACTCCCTCTGCCGGGCACCAGGCCTCGGCCACCTACAATTCCGAACGGAACAGCATTTCTTCCAGATGCAAGCTGCCACAAACTGGAAGACAAGCTTCCCTTGGAGGGCCAAAGGCCTCCTACAAACTGACATCAGGCACCTGGGCAGCTTACTTTACTTACCCCTGGAAACTGGCCATCCTTTGTGCCCAACTCCCTCTGCCGGGCCCACAGCTTCTGACACCTGAAATCCCGAACGGAACAGGAGTTCTTCCAGATGCAAGCTGCCACAATCTGGAAACGTGGCTTCACTTGGAGGGCTAAAGGCCTCCTACAAACTGACATCAGGCACCTGGGCAGCTGAGTTTACTTTCCTCTGGAAACAGGCCATCCTTTGTGCCCAACTCCCTCTGCCGGGCCCACAGATTCGGCCACCTACAATCCTGAACGGAACAGGATTTCTTCCTGATGCAAGCTGCCACAAGCAGGAAGCCTGGCTTCCCATGGAGGGCCAAAGGCCTCCTACAAACTGACATCAGGCACCTGGGCAGCTGACTTTACTTACCCCTGGAAACAGGCCATCCTTTGTGCCCAACTCCCTCTGCCGGGCACTTCGCCTCGGCCACCTACTACCCTAAACGGAACAGGATTTCTTCCAGATGCAAGCTGCCTTGAACAGGAAGACTTGCTTCCCTTGGAGGGCCAAAGGCCTCCTACAAACTGACATCAGGCACCTGGGCAGCTGACTTTACTTACCCCTGGAAACAGGCCATCCTTTGTGCCCAACTCCCTCTGCCGGTCCCACAGCTTCGGCCACCTACAATCCCGAACGGAACAAAAGTTCTTCCAGATGCAAGCTGCCACAATCTGGAAACTTGGCTTCACTTGGAGGGCTAAAGGCCTCCTACAAACTGACATCAGGCACCTGGGCAGCTGACTTTACTTACCCCTGGAAACAGGCCATCCTTTGTGCCCAACTCCGTCTGCCGGGCACCTCGCCTCGGCCACCTACAATCCCAAACGGAACAGGATTTCTTCCAGATGCAAGCTGCCACAAGAAGGAAACCTGGCTTCCCATGGAGGGCCAAATGCCTCCTACAAACTGACATCAGGCACCTGAGCAGCTGACTTTACTTACCCCTGGAAACAGGCCATCCTTTGTTCCCAACTCCCTCTGCCGGGCACCTGGCCTCGGCCACCTACAATTCCGAACGGAACAGCATTTCTTCCAGATGCAAGCTGCCACAAACTGGAAGACTAGCTTCCCTTGGAGGGCCAAAGACCTCCTACAAACTGACATCAGGCACCTGGGCAGCTGACTTTACTTACCCCTGGAAACAGGCCATCCTTTGTGCCCAACTCCCTCTGCCGGGCACTTCGCCTCGGCCATCTACTACCCTAAACGGAACAGGATTTCTTCCAGATGCAAGCTGCCTTGAACAGGAAGACTTCCTTCCCTTGGAGGGCCAAAGGCCTCCTACAAACTGACATCAGGCACCTGGGCAGCTGACTTTACTTACCCCTGGAAACAGGCCACCCTTTGTGCCCAACTCCCTCTGCCGGTCCCACAGCTTCGGCCACCTACAATCCCGAACGGAACAGGAGTTCTTCCAGATGCAAGCTGCCACAATCTGGAAACGTGGCTTCACTTGGAGGGCTAAAGGCCTCCTACAAACTGACATCAGGCACCTGGAAAGCTGACTTTACTTACACCTGGAACCAGGCCATCCTTTGTGCCCAACTCCCTCTGCCGGGCACCTGGCCTCAGTCACCTACAATTCCGAACGGAACAGCATTTCTTCCAGATGCAAGCTGCCACAAACTGGAAGACTGGCTTCCCTTGGAGGGCCAAAGGCCTCCTATAAACTGACATCAGGCACCTGGGCAGCTGACTTTACTTACCCCTGGAAACAGGACATCCTTTGTGCCCAACTCCGTCTGCCGGGCACCTCGCCTCGGCCACCTACAATCCCAAACGGAACAGGATTTCTTCCAGATGCTAGCTGCCACAAGAAGGAAACCTGGCTTCCCATGGAGGGCCAAATGCCTCCTACAAACTGACATCAGGCACCTGGGCAGCTGACTTTACTTACCCCTGGAAACAGGCCATCCTTTGTGCCCAACTCCCTCTGCCGGGCACCTGGCCTCGGCCACCTACAATTCCGAACGGAACAGCATTTCTTCCAGATGCAAGCTGCCACAAACTGGAAGACTAGCTTCCCTTGGAGGGCCAAAGGCCTGCTACAAACTGACATCAGGCACCTGGGCAGCTGACTTTACTTACCCCTGGAAACAGGCCATCCTTTTTGCCCAACTCCCTCTGCCGGGCCCACAGCTTCTGACACCTGAATTCCCGAACGGAACAGGAGTTCTTCCAGATGCAAGCTGCCACAAGCAAGAAGCCTGGCTTCCCTTGGAGGGCCAAAGGCCTCCTACAAACTGACATCAGGCACCTGGGCAACTGATTTTACTTACCCCTGGAAACAGGCCATCCTTTGTGCCCAACTCCCTCTGCCGGGGCACCTGGCCTCGGCCACCTACAATCCCGAACCGAACAGGAGTTCTTCCAGATGCAAGCTGCCACAGGCTTGAAACGTGGCTTCACTTGGAGGACCAAAGACCTCTTACAAACTGACATCAGGCACCTGGGCAGCTGACTTTACTTACCCCTGGAAACAGGCCATCCTTTGTGCCCAACTCCCTCTGCCGGGCACCTGGCCTCGACCACCTACAATCCTAAACGGAACAGGAGTTCTTCCAGATGCAAGCTGCCACAAGCTGGAAACGTCGCTTCACTTGGAGGGCCAAAGGCCTCCTACAAACTGACATCAGGCACCTGGGCAGCTGACTTTACTTACCCCTGGAAACAGGCCATCCTTTGTGCCCAACTCCCTCTGCTGGGCACCTGGCCTCGGCCACCTACAATCCCGAACAGAACAGGATTTCTTCCAGATGCAAGCTGCCTTGAACAGGAAGCCTGGCTTCCCTTGGAGGGCCAAAGGCCTCCTACAAACTGACATGAGGCACCTGGGCAGCTGACTTTACATACCCCTGGAAACAGGACATCCTTTGTGCCCAAATCCCTCTGCCGGGCACCTGGCCTCGGCCACCTACAATTCCGAACGGAACAGCATTTCTTCCAGATGCAAGCTGCCACCAGCTGGAAGACTGGCTTCCCTTGGAGGGCCAAAGGCCTCCTATCCTATAAAGTGACATCAGGCACCTGGGCAGCTGACTTTACTTACCCCTGGAAACAGGCCATCCTTTGTGCCCAACACCGTTCTGCCGGGCACCTCGCCTCGGCCACCTACAATCCCAAACGGAACAGGATTTCTTCCAGATGCAAGCTGCCACAAGAAGGAAACCTGGCTTCCCATGGAGGGCCAAATGCCTCCTACAAACTGACATCAGGCACCTGAGCAGCTGACTTTACTTACCCCTGGAAACAGGCCATCCTTTGTTCCCAACTCCCTCTGCCGGGCACCAGGCCTCGGCCACCTACAATTCCGAACGGAACAGCATTTCTTCCAGATGCAAGCTGCCACAAACTGGAAGACAAGCTTCCCTTGGAGGGCCAAAGGCCTCCTACAAACTGACATCAGGCACCTGGGCAGCTTACTTTACTTACCCCTGGAAACTGGCCATCCTTTGTGGCCCAACTCCCTCTGCCGGGCCCACAGCTTCTGACACCTGAAATCCCGAACGGAACAGGAGTTCTTCCAGATGCAAGCTGCCACAATCTGGAAACGTGGCTTCACTTGGAGGGCTAAAGGCCTCCTACAAACTGACATCAGGCACCTGGGCAGCTGAGTTTACTTTCCTCTGGAAACAGGCCATCCTTTGTGCCCAACTCCCTCTGCCGGGCCCACAGATTCGGCCACCTACAATCCTGAACGGAACAGGATTTCTTCCTGATGCAAGCTGCCACAAGCAGGAAGCCTGGCTTCCCATGGAGGGCCAAAGGCCTCCTACAAACTGACATCAGGCACCTGGGCAGCTGACTTTACTTACCCCTGGAAACAGGCCATCCTTTGTGCCCAACTCCCTCTGCCGGGCACTTCGCCTCTTCCACCTACTACCCTAAACGGAACAGGATTTCTTCCAGATGCAAGCTGCCTTGAACAGGAAGACTTGCTTCCCTTGGAGGGCCAAAGGCCTCCTACAAACTGACATCAGGCACCTGGGCAGCTGACTTTACTTACCCCTGGAAACAGGCCACCCTTTGTGCCCAACTCCCTCTGCCGGTCCCACAGCTTCGGCCACCTACAATCCCGAACGGAACAAAAGTTCTTCCAGATGCAAGCTGCCACAATCTGGAAACTTGGCTTCACTTGGAGGGCTAAAGGCCTCCCTCAAACTGACATCAGGCACCTGGGCAGCTGACTTTACTTACCCCTGGAAACAGGCCATCCTTTGTGCCCAACTCCGTCTGCCGGGCACCTCGCCTCGGCCACCTACAATCCCAAACGGAACAGGATTTCTTCCAGATGCAAGCTGCCACAAGAAGGAAACCTGGCTTCCCATGGAGGGCCAAATGCCTCCTACAAACTGACATCAGGCACCTGAGCAGCTGACTTTACTTACCCCTGGAAACAGGCCATCCTTTGTTCCCAACTCCCTCTGCCGGGCACCTGGCCTCGGCCACCTACAATTCCGAACGGAACAGCATTTCTTCCAGATGCAAGCTGCCACAAACTGGAAGACTAGCTTCCCTTGGAGGGCCAAAGGCCTGCTACAAACTGACATCAGGCACCTGGGCAGCTGACTTTACTTACCCCTGGAAACAGGCCATCCTTTGTGCCCAACTCCCTCTGCCGGGCCCACAGCTTCTGACACCTGAATTCCCGAACGGAACAGGAGTTCTTCCAGATGCAAGCTGCCACAAGCAAGAAGCCTGGCTTCCCTTGGAGGGCCAAAGGCCTCCTACAAACTGACATCAGGCACCTGGGCAACTGATTTTACTTACCCCTGGAAACAGGCCATCCTTTGTGCCCAACTCCCTCTGCCGGGCACCTGGCCTCGGCCACCTACAATCCCGAACCGAACAGGAGTTCTTCCAGATGCAAGCTGCCACAGGCTTGAATCGTGGCTTCACTTGGAGGACCAAAGACCTCTTACAAACTGACATCAGGCACCTGGGTAGCTGACTTTACTTACCCCTGGAAACAGGCCATCCTTTGTGCCCAACTCCCTCTGCCGGGCACCTGGCCTCGACCACCTACAATCCTAAACGGAACAGGAGTTCTTCCAGATGCAAGCTGCCACAAGCTGGAAACGTCGCTTCACTTGGAGGGCCAAAGGCCTCCTACAAACTGACATCAGGCACCTGGGCAGCTGACTTTACTTACCCCTGGAAACAGGCCATTCTTTGTGCCCAACTCCCTCTGCTGGGCACCTGGCCTCGGCCACCTACAATCCCGAACAGAACAGGATTTCTTCCAGATGCAAGCTGCCTTGAACAGGAAGCCTGGCTTCCCTTGGAGGGCCAAAGGCCTCCTACAAACTGACATCAGGCACCTGGGCAGCTGACTTTACTTACCCCTGGAAACAGGCCATCCTTTGTGCCCAACTCCCTCTGCCGGGCACCTGGCCTCGGCCACCTACAATCCCGAACGGAACAGGATTACTTCCAGATGCAAACTGCCACAAACTGGAAGACTAGCTTCCCTTGGAGGGCCAAAGGCCTCCTAAAAATTGACATCAGGCACCTTGGCAGCTGACTTTACTTTCCTCATGAAACAGGCCATCATTTGTGCCCAACTCCCTCTGCCGGGCACCAGGCTTCGGCCACCTACTATCTCTAACGGAACAGGATTTCTTCCAGATGCAAGCTGCCACAAGCAGGAAGCCTGGCTTCCCATGGAGGGCCAAAGGCCTCCTACAAACTGACATCAGGCACCTGGGCAGCTGACTTTACTTTCTTCTGGAAACAGGACATCCTTTGTGCCGAACTCTCTCATCCGCGCAACTGGGCTAGGCCACCTACAATCCCGAACAGAACAGCATTTCTTCCAGATGCAAGCTGCCACAAGCAGGATGCCTGGCTTCCCTTGGATGGCCAAAGGCCTCCGACAAACTGACAACAGGAACGTGGGCAGCTGACTTTACTTACCCCTCTAAACAGGACATCCTTTGTGCCCAACTCCCTCTGCCGGGCACCTGGTCTCGGACACCTACAACCCCCAACGAAACAGCATTCCTTCCTGATGCAAGCTGCCAGAAGCAGGAAGCCTGGCTTCCCATGGAGGGCCAAAGGCCTCCTACAAACTGCCCTATGGCACCTGGGCAGCTGACTTTAGTTACTTCTGGAAACAGGCCATCCTTTGTGCCCAACTCCCTCAGCCCGGCAACTGGCCTCGGCCACCTACAATCTCGAACGGAACAGGATTTCTTCCAGATGCAAGCTGCCTTGAACAGGAAGACTAGCTTCCCTTGGAGGGCCAAAGGCCTCCTACAAACTGACATCAGGCACCTGGGCAGCTGACTTTACTTACCCCTGGAAACAGGCCATCCTTTGTGTCCAACGCCCTCTACCGGGCACCTGGCCTCGACCACCTACAATCCTAAACGGAACAGGAGTTCTTCTAGAAGCAAGCTGCCACAAGCTGGAAACGTCGCTTCACTTGGAGGGCCAAAGGCCTCCTACAAACTGACATCAGGCACCTGGGCAGCTGACTTTACTTACCCCTGGAAACAGGCCATCCTTTGTGCCCAACTCCCTCTGCCGGGCACCAGGCCTCGGCCACCTACAATCCCGAACGGAACAGGATTTCTTCCAGATGGAAACTGCCACAAACTGGAAGACTAGCTTCCCTTGGAGGGCCAAAGGCCTCCTACAAACTGACATCAGGCACCTGGGCAGCTGACTTTACTTTCCTCATGAAATAGGCCATCATTTGTGCCCAACTCCCTCTGCCGGACACCTGGCTTCGGCCACCTACAATCCCGAACGGAACAGGATTTCTTCCAGATGCACGCTGCCGTAAACAGGAAGACTAGCTTCACTTGGAGGGCCAAAGGCCTCCTACAAACTGACATGAGGCACCTGGGCAGCTGACTTTACTTACCCCTGGAAACAGGCCATCCTTTGAGCCCAACTCCCTCTGCCGGGCACCAGGCCTCGACCACCTACAATCTTGAACGGAACAGGATTTCTTCCAGATGCAAGCTTCCACAAGCAGGAAGCCTGGCTTCACATGGAGGGCCCAAGGCCTCCTACAAACTTACATCAGGCACCTGGGCAGGTGACTTTACTTACTTCTGGAAACAGGACATCCTTTGTGCCCAACTCTCTCATCCGCGCAACTGTGCTAGGCCACCTACAATCCCGAACGTTACAGGATTGCTTCCAGATGCAAGCTGCCTTGAACAGGAAGACTTGCTTCCCTTGGAGGGCCAAAGGCCTCCTACAAACTGACATCAGGCACCTGGGTAGCTGACTTTACTTACCCCTGGAAACAGCCCATCCTTTGTGCCCAACTCCCTCTGCCCGTCCCACAGCTTCGGCCATCTACAATCCCGAACGGAACAGGAGTTCTTCCAGATGCAAGCTGCCACAATCTGGAAACGTGGCTTCCCTTGGAGGGCCAAAGGCCTCCTACAAACTGACATCAGGCACCTGGGCAGCTGACTTTACTTACCCCTGGAAACAGGACATCCTTTGTGCCCAACCCCCTCTGCCAGGCACCAGGCCTCGGCCACCTACACTCCCGAACGGAACAGGATTTCTTCCAGATGCAAGCTCCCACAAGCTGGAAGCGGGGCTTCCCATGGAGGGCCAAAGGCCTCCTACAAACTGACATCAGGCACCTGAGCAGCTGACTTTACTTACCCCTGGAAACAGGCCATCCTTTGTGCCCAACTCCCTCTGCCGGGCACCTGGCCTTGGCCACCTACAATCCCGAACGGAACAGGATTTCTTCCCGATGAAGGCTGCTACTAGCTGGAAGCCTGGCATCCCATGGAGGACCAAAGGCCTCCTACAAACTGACATCAGGCACTTGGGCAGCTGACTTTACTTTCCTCATGAAAAAGGCCATCATTTGTGCCCAACTCCCTCTGCCGGGCACCTGGCCTCGGCCACCTACACTCCCGAACGGAACAGCATTTCTTCCTGATGCAAGCTGCCACAAGCTGGAAGAATGGCTTCCCTTGGAGGGCCAAAGGCCTCCTACAGACTGACATCAGGCACCTGGGCAGCTGACTTTCCTTACCCCTGGAAACAGCCCATCCTTTGTGCCCAACTCCCTCTGCCGGGCACCTGGCCTCGGCTGCCTACAATCCTGAACGGAACAGGATTTCTTCCAGATGCAAGCTGCCACAAGCAGGAAGCCTGGCTTCCCTTGGAGGGCCAAACGACTCCGACAAACTGACATCAGGCACGTGGGCAGCTGACTTTACTTACCTTTCTAAACAGGACATCATTTGTGCCCAACTCCCTCTGCCGGGCACCTGCTCTCGGCCACCTACAATCCCGAACGAAACAGCATTCCTTCCTGATGCAAGCTGCCACAAGCAGGAAGCCTGGTTTCCCATGGAGGGCCAAAGGCCTCCTACAAACTGACATCAGGCACCTGGGCAGCTGAGTTTACTTACCCCTGGAAACAGGCCATCCTTTGTGCTCAACTCCCTCTGCCGGGCACCTGGCCTCGGCCACCTACAATCCCGAACGGAACAGGATTTCTTCCAGATGCAAGCTGCCTTGAACAGGAAGACTAGCTTCCCTAGGAGGGCCAAAGGCCTCCTACAAACTGACATCAGGCACCTGGGCAGCTGACTTTACTTACCCCTTGAAACAGGCCATCCTTTGTGCTCAACTCCCTCTGCCGGGCACCTCGCCTCGGCCACCTACAATCCCAAACGGAACAGGATTTCTTCCAGATGCAAGCTGCCTTGAACAGGAAGACTTGCTTCCCTTGGAGGGCCAAAGGCCTCCTACAAACTGACATCAGGCACCTGGGCAGCTGACTTTACTTACCCCTGGAAACAGGCCATCCTTTGTGCCCAACTCCCTCTGCCGGGCACCAGGCCTCGGCCACCTACAATCCCGAACGGAACAGGATTTCTTCCAGATGGAAACTGCCACAAACTGGAAGACTAGCTTCCCTTGGAGGGCCAAAGGCCTCCTACAAACTGACATCAGGCACCTGGGCAGCTGACTTTACTTTCCTCATGAAATAGGCCATCATTTGTGCCCAACTCCCTCTGCCGGACACCTGGCTTCGGCCACCTACAATCCCGAACGGAACAGGATTTCTTCCAGATGCACGCTGCCGTAAACAGGAAGACTAGCTTCACTTGGAGGGCCAAAGGCCTCCTACAATGACATCAGGCACCTGGGCAGTTGACTTTACTTACCCCTGGAAACAGGCCATCCTTTGAGCCCAACTCCCTCTGCCGGGCACCAGGCCTCGACCACCTACAATCATGAACGGAACAGGATTTCTTCCAGATGCAAGCTTCCACAAGCAGGAAGCCTGGCTTCACATGGAGGGCCCAAGGCCTCCTACAAACTTACATCAGGCACCTGGGCAGGTGACTTTACTTACTTCTGGAAACAGGACATCTTTGTGCCCAACTCTCTCATCCGCGCAACTGGGCTAGGCCACCTACAATCCCGAACGTTACAGGATTGCTTCCAGATGCAAGCTGCCTTGAACAGGAAGACTTGCTTCCCTTGGAGGGCCAAAGGCCTTCTACAAACTGACATCAGGCACCTGGGTAGCTGACTTTACTTACCCCTGGAAACAGCCCATCCTTTGTGCCCAACTCCCTCTGCCCGTCCCACAGCTTCGGCCATCTACAATCCCGAACGGAACAGGAGTTCTTCCAGATGCAAGCTGCCACAATCTGGAAACGTGGCTTCCCTTGGAGGGCCAAAGGCCTCCTACAAACTGACATCAGGCACCTGGGCAGCTGACCTTACTTACCCCTGGAAACAGGCCATCCTTTGTGCCCCACTGCCTCAGCCGGGCACCCTGCTCCGGCCACCTACAGTCCCGAACGGAACAGCATTTCTTCCAGATGCAAGCTGCCACAAGCAGGAAGCCTGGCTTCTCTTGGAGGGCCAAAGGCCTCCTACAAACTGACATCAGGCACCTGGGCAGCTGACTTTACTTACCCCTGGAAACAAACCATCCTTTGTGCCCAACTCCCCCTGCCGGGCACCTGGCCTCAACCACCTACAATCCCGAACGGATCAGGAGTTCTTCCAGATTCAAGCTGCCTCAAGCTGGAAACGTGGCTTCCCTTGGAGGGCCAAAGGCCTCCTACAAACTGACATCAGGCACCTGGGCAGCTGACTTTACTTACCCCTGGAAACAGGCCATCCTTTGTGCCCAACTCCCTCTGCCGGGCACCTGGCCTTGGCCACCTACAATCCCGAACGGAACAGGATTTCTTCCCGATGAAGGCTGCTACTAGCTGGAAGCCTGGCATCCCATGGAGGACCAAAGGCCTCCTACAAACTGACATCAGGCACTTGGGCAGCTGACTTTACTTTCCTCATGAAAAAGGCCATCATTTGTGCCCAACTCCCTCTGCCGGGCACCTGGCCTCGGCCACCTACACTCCCGAACGGAACAGCATTTCTTCCTGATGCAAGCTGCCACAAGCTGGAAGAATGGCTTCCCTTGGAGGGCCAAAGGCCTCCTACAGACTGACATCAGGCACCTGGGCAGCTGACTTTCCTTACCCCTGGAAACAGCCCATCCTTTGTGCCCAACTCCCTCTGCCGGGCACCTGGCCTCGGCTGCCTACAATCCTGAACGGAACAGGATTTCTTCCAGATGCAAGCTGCCACAAGCAGGAAGCCTGGCTTCCCTTGGAGGGCCAAACGACTCCGACAAACTGACATCAGGCACGTGGGCAGCTGACTTTACTTACCTTTCTAAACAGGACATCATTTGTGCCCAACTCCCTCTGCCGGGCACCTGCTCTCGGCCACCTACAATCCCGAACGAAACAGCATTCCTTCCTGATGCAAGCTGCCACAAGCAGGAAGCCTGGTTTCCCATGGAGGGCCAAAGGCCTCCTACAAACTGACATCAGGCACCTGGGCAGCTGAGTTTACTTACCCCTGGAAACAGGCCATCCTTTGTGCTCAACTCCCTCTGCCGGGCACCTGGCCTCGGCCACCTACAATCCCGAACGGAACAGGATTTCTTCCAGATGCAAGCTGCCTTGAACAGGAAGACTAGCTTCCCTAGGAGGGCCAAAGGCCTCCTACAAACTGACATCAGGCACCTGGGCAGCTGACTTTACTTTCCTCATGAAATAGGCCATCATTTGTGCCCAACTCCCTCTGCCGGACACCTGGCTTCGGCCACCTACAATCCCGAACGGAACAGGATTTCTTCCAGATGCACGCTGCCGTAAACAGGAAGACTAGCTTCACTTGGAGGGCCAAAGGCCTCCTACAAACTGACATGAGGCACCTGGGCAGCTGACTTTACTTACCCCTGGAAACAGGCCATCCTTTGAGCCCAACTCCCTCTGCCGGGCACCAGGCCTCGACCACCTACAATCTTGAACGGAACAGGATTTCTTCCAGATGCAAGCTTCCACAAGCAGGAAGCCTGGCTTCACATGGAGGGCCCAAGGCCTCCTACAAACTTACATCAGGCACCTGGGCAGGTGACTTTACTTACTTCTGGAAACAGGACATCCTTTGTGCCCAACTCTCTCATCCGCGCAACTGGGCTAGGCCACCTACAATCCCGAACGTTACAGGATTGCTTCCAGATGCAAGCTGCCTTGAACAGGAAGACTTGCTTCCCTTGGAGGGCCAAAGGCCTCCTACAAACTGACATCAGGCACCTGGGTAGCTGACTTTACTTACCCCTGGAAACAGCCCATCTTTTGTGCCCAACTCCCTCTGCCCGTCCCACAGCTTCGGCCATCTACAATCCCGAACGGAACAGGAGTTCTTCCAGATGCAAGCTGCCACAATCTGGAAACGTGGCTTCCCTTGGAGGGCCAAAGGCCTCCTACAAACTGACATCAGGCACCTGGGCAGCTGACTTTACTTACCCCTGGAAACAGGACATCCTTTGTGCCCAACCCCCTCTGCCAGGCACCAGGCCTCGGCCACCTACACTCCCGAACGGAACAGGATTTCTTCCAGATGCAAGCTCCCACAAGCTGGAAGCGGGGCTTCCCATGGAGGGCCAAAGGCCTCCTACAAACTGACATCAGGCACCTGAGCAGCTGACTTTACTTACCCCTGGAAACAGGCCATCCTTTGTGCCCAACTCCCTCTGCCGGGCACCTGGCCTTGGCCACCTACAATCCCGAACGGAACAGGATTTCTTCCCGATGAAGGCTGCTACTAGCTGGAAGCCTGGCATCCCATGGAGGACCAAAGGCCTCCTACAAACTGACATCAGGCACTTGGGCAGCTGACTTTACTTTCCTCATGAAAAAGGCCATCATTTGTGCCCAACTCCCTCTGCCGGGCACCTGGCCTCGGCCACCTACACTCCCGAACGGAACAGCATTTCTTCCTGATGCAAGCTGCCACAAGCAGGAAGCCTGGCTTCCCTTGGAGGGCCAAACGACTCCGACAAACTGACATCAGGCACGTGGGCAGCTGACTTTACTTACCTTTCTAAACAGGACATCATTTGTGCCCAACTCCCTCTGCCGGGCACCTGCTCTCGGCCACCTACAATCCCGAACGAAACAGCATTCCTTCCTGATGCAAGCTGCCACAAGCAGGAAGCCTGGTTTCCCATGGAGGGCCAAAGGCCTCCTACAAACTGACATCAGGCACCTGGGCAGCTGAGTTTACTTACCCCTGGAAACAGGCCATCCTTTGTGCTCAACTCCCTCTGCCGGGCACCTGGCCTCGGCCACCTACAATCCCGAACGGAACAGGATTTCTTCCAGATGCAAGCTGCCTTGAACAGGAAGACTAGCTTCCCTAGGAGGGCCAAAGGCCTCCTACAAACTGACATCAGGCACCTGGGCAGCTGACTTTACTTACCCCTTGAAACAGGCCATCCTTTGTGCTCAACTCCCTCTGCCGGGCACCTCGCCTCGGCCACCTACAACCCCAAACGGAACAGGATTTCTTCCAGATGCAAGCTGCCTTGAACAGGAAGACTTGCTTCCCTTGGAGGGCCAAAGGCCTCCTACAAACTGACATCAGGCACCTGGGCAGCTGACTTTACTTACCCCTGGAAACAGGCCACCCTTTGTGCCCAACTCCCTCTGCCGGTCCCACAGCTTCGGCCACCTACAATCCCGAACGGAACAGGAGTTCTTCCAGATGCAAGCTGCCACAAGCTGGAAACGTGGCTTCACTTGGAGGGCTAAAGGCCTCCTACAAACTGACATCAGGCACCTGGGCAGCTGACTTTACTTACCCCTGGAAGCAGCCCATCCTTTGTGCCCAACTCCCTCTGCCGGGCACCTGGCCTCGGTCACCTACAATTCCGAACGGAACAGCATTTCTTCCAGATGCAAGCTGCCACAAACTGGAAGACTGGCTTCCCTTGGAGGGCCAAAGGCCTCCTATAAACTGACATCAGGCACCTGGGCAGCTGACTTTACTTACCCCTGGAAACAGGCCATCCTTTGTGCCCAACTCCCTCTGCCAGGCCCACAGCTTCTGGCACCTAAAATCCGGAACGGAACAGGATTTCTTCCAGATGCAAGCTGCCACAAGCTGGAAACGTCGCTTCACTTGGAGGGCCAATGGCCTCCGACAAACTGACATCAGGCACCTGGGCAGCTGACTTTACTTACCCCTGGAAACAGACCATCCTTTTTGCCCAAATCCCTCTGCCGGGCACCTGGCCTCGGCCACGTACAATCGCAAACGGAACAGGATTTCTTCCAGATGCAAGCTGCCACAAACTGGAAGACGTGCTTCGTTTGGAGGGCCAAAGGTCACCTACAAACTGACATCAGGCACCTGGGCAGCTGACTTTACTTACCCCTGGAAACAGGCCATCCTTTGTGCCCAACTCCCTCTGCCGGGCACTTGGCCTCGACCACCTACAATCCTAAACGGAACAGGAGTTCTTCCAGATGCAAGCTGCCGCAAGCTGGAAACGTCGCTTCACTTGGAGGGCCAAAGGCCTCCTACAAACTGACATCAGGAACCTGGGCAGCTGACTTTACTTACCCCTGGATTCAGCCCATCCTTTCTTCCCCGCTCCCTCTGCCGGGCACCAGGCCTCGGCCGCCTACAATCCTGAACGGAACAGGATTTCTTCCAGATGCAAGCTGCCACAAGCAGGAAGCCTGGCTTCCCTTGGATGGCCAAAGGCCTCCGACAAACTGACAACAGGAACGTGGGCAGCTGACTTTACTTACCCCTCTAAACAGGACATCCTTTGTGCCCAACTCCCTCTGCCGGGCACCTGGTCTCGGACACCTACAATCCCGAACGAAACAGCATTCCTTCCTGATGCAAGCTGCCAGAAGCAGGAAGCCTGGCTTCCCATGGAGGGCCAAAGGCCTCCTACAAACTGCCCTATGGCACCTGGGCAGCTGACTTTAGTTACTTCTGGAAACAGGCCATCCTTTGTGCCCAACTCCCTCAGCCCGGCAACTGGCCTCGGCCACCTACAATCTCGAACGGAACAGGATTTCTTCCAGATGCAAGCTGCCTTGAACAGGAAGACTAGCTTCCCTTGGAGGGCCAAAGGCCTCCTACAAACTGACATCAGGCACCTGGGCAGCTGACTTTACTTACCCCTGGAAACAGGCCATCCTTTGTGTCCAACGCCCTCTACCGGGCACCTGGCCTCGGCCACCTACAATCCTAAACGGAACAGGAGTTCTTCTAGAAGCAAGCTGCCACAAGCTGGAAACGTCGCTTCACTTGGAGGGCCAAAGGCCTCCTACAAACTGACATCAGGCACGTGGGCAGCTGACTTTACTTACCTTTCTAAACAGGACATCATTTGTGCCCAACTCCCTCTGCCGGGCACCTGCTCTCGGCCACCTACAATCCCGAACGAAACAGCATTCCTTCCTGATGCAAGCTGCCACAAGCAGGAAGCCTGGTTTCCCATGGAGGGCCAAAGGCCTCCTACAAACTGACATCAGGCACCTGGGCAGCTGAGTTTACTTACCCCTGGAAACAGGCCATCCTTTGTGCTCAACTCCCTCTGCCGGGCACCTGGCCTCGGCCACCTACAATCCCGAACGGAACAGGATTTCTTCCAGATGCAAGCTGCCTTGAACAGGAAGACTAGCTTCCCTAGGAGGGCCAAAGGCCTCCTACAAACTGACATCAGGCACCTGGGCAGCTGACTTTACTTACCCCTTGAAACAGGCCATCCTTTGTGCTCAACTCCCTCTGCCGGGCACCTCGCCTCGGCCACCTACAACCCCAAACGGAACAGGATTTCTTCCAGATGCAAGCTGCCACAAACTGGAAGACAAGCTTCCCTTGGAGGGACAAAGGCCTCCTACAAACTGACATCAGGCACCTGGGCAGCTGACTTTACTTACCCCTGGAAACAGGCCACCCTTTGTGCCCAACTCCCTCTGCCGGTCCCACAGCTTCGGCCACCTACAATCCCGAACGGAACAGGAGTTCTTCCAGATGCAAGCTGCCACAAGCTGGAAACGTGGCTTCACTTGGAGGGCTAAAGGCCTCCTACAAACTGACATCAGGCACCTGGGCAGCTGACTTTACTTACCCCTGGAAGCAGCCCATCCTTTGTGCCCAACTCCCTCTGCCGGGCACCTGGCCTCGGTCACCTACAATTCCGAACGGAACAGCATTTCTTCCAGATGCAAGCTGCCACAAACTGGAAGACTGGCTTCCCTTGGAGGGCCAAAGGCCTCCTATAAACTGACATCAGGCACCTGGGCAGCTGACTTTACTTACCCCTGGAAACAGGCCATCCTTTGTGCCCAACTCCCTCTGCCAGGCCCACAGCTTCTGGCACCTAAAATCCGGAACGGAACAGGATTTCTTCCAGATGCAAGCTGCCACAAGCTGGAAACGTCGCTTCACTTGGAGGGCCAATGGCCTCCGACAAACTGACATCAGGCACCTGGGCAGCTGACTTTACTTACCCCTGGAAACAGACCATCCTTTTTGCCCAAATCCCTCTGCCGGGCACCTGGCCTCGGCCACGTACAATCGCAAACGGAACAGGATTTCTTCCAGATGCAAGCTGCCACAAACTGGAAGACGTGCTTCGTTTGGAGGGCCAAAGGTCACCTACAAACTGACATCAGGCACCTGGGCAGCTGACTTTACTTACCCCTGGAAACAGGCCATCCTTTGTGCCCAACTCCCTCTGCCGGGCACTTGGCCTCGACCACCTACAATCCTAAACGGAACAGGAGTTCTTCCAGATGCAAGCTGCCGCAAGCTGGAAACGTCGCTTCACTTGGAGGGCCAAAGGCCTCCTACAAACTGACATCAGGAACCTGGGCAGCTGACTTTACTTACCCCTGGATTCAGCCCATCCTTTCTTCCCCGCTCCCTCTGCCGGGCACCAGGCCTCGGCCGCCTACAATCCTGAACGGAACAGGATTTCTTCCAGATGCAAGCTGCCACAAGCAGGAAGCCTGGCTTCCCTTGGATGGCCAAAGGCCTCCGACAAACTGACAACAGGAACGTGGGCAGCTGACTTTACTTACCCCTCTAAACAGGACATCCTTTGTGCCCAACTCCCTCTGCCGGGCACCTGGTCTCGGACACCTACAATCCCGAACGAAACAGCATTCCTTCCTGATGCAAGCTGCCAGAAGCAGGAAGCCTGGCTTCCCATGGAGGGCCAAAGGCCTCCTACAAACTGCCCTATGGCACCTGGGCAGCTGACTTTAGTTACTTCTGGAAACAGGCCATCCTTTGTGCCCAACTCCCTCAGCCCGGCAACTGGCCTCGGCCACCTACAATCTCGAACGGAACAGGATTTCTTCCAGATGCAAGCTGCCTTGAACAGGAAGACTAGCTTCCCTTGGAGGGCCAAAGGCCTCCTACAAACTGACATCAGGCACCTGGGCAGCTGACTTTACTTACCCCTGGAAACAGGCCATCCTTTGTGTCCAACGCCCTCTACCGGGCACCTGGCCTCGACCACCTACAATCCTAAACGGAACAGGAGTTCTTCTAGAAGCAAGCTGCCACAAGCTGGAAACGTCGCTTCACTTGGAGGGCCAAAGGCCTCCTACAAACTGACATCAGGCACCTGGGCAGCTGACTTTACTTACCCCTGGAAACAGGCCATCCTTTGTGCCCAACTCCCTCTGCCGGGCACCAGGCCTCGGCCACCTACAATCCCGAACGGAACAGGATTTCTTCCAGATGGAAACTGCCACAAACTGGAAGACTAGCTTCCCTTGGAGGGCCAAAGGCCTCCTACAAACTGACATCAGGCACCTGGGCAGCTGACTTTACTTTCCTCATGAAATAGGCCATCATTTGTGCCCAACTCCCTCTGCCGGACACCTGGCTTCGGCCACCTACAATCCCGAACGGAACAGGATTTCTTCCAGATGCACGCTGCCGTAAACAGGAAGACTAGCTTCACTTGGAGGGCCAAAGGCCTCCTACAAACTGACATGAGGCACCTGGGCAGCTGACTTTACTTACCCCTGGAAACAGGCCATCCTTTGAGCCCAACTCCCTCTGCCGGGCACCAGGCCTCGACCACCTACAATCTTGAACGGAACAGGATTTCTTCCAGATGCAAGCTTCCACAAGCAGGAAGCCTGGCTTCACATGGAGGGCCCAAGGCCTCCTACAAACTTACATCAGGCACCTGGGCAGGTGACTTTACTTACTTCTGGAAACAGGACATCCTTTGTGCCCAACTCTCTCATCCGCGCAACTGGGCTAGGCCACCTACAATCCCGAACGTTACAGGATTGCTTCCAGATGCAAGCTGCCTTGAACAGGAAGACTTGCTTCCCTTGGAGGGCCAAAGGCCTCCTACAAACTGACATCAGGCACCTGGGTAGCTGAATTTACTTACCCCTGGAAACAGCCCATCCTTTGTGCCCAACTCCCTCTGCCCGTCCCACAGCTTCGGCCATCTACAATCCCGAACGGAACAGGAGTTCTTCCAGATGCAAGCTGCCACAATCTGGAAACGTGGCTTCCCTTGGAGGGCCAAAGGCCTCCTACAAACTGACATCAGGCACCTGGGCAGCTGACTTTACTTACCCCTGGAAACAGGACATCCTTTGTGCCCAACCCCCTCTGCCAGGCACCAGGCCTCGGCCACCTACACTCCCGAACGGAACAGGATTTCTTCCAGATGCAAGCTCCCACAAGCTGGAAGCGGGGCTTCCCATGGAGGGCCAAAGGCCTCCTACAAACTGACATCAGGCACCTGAGCAGCTGACTTTACTTACCCCTGGAAACAGGCCATCCTATGTGCCCAACTCCCTCTGCCGGGCCCACAGCTTCTGCCACATAAAATCCCGAACGGAACAGCATTTCTTCCAGATGCAAGCTGCCACAAGCTGGAAACGTCGCTTCACTTGGAGGGCCAAAGGCCTCCTACAAACTGACATCAGGCACCTGGGCAGCTGACCTTACTTACCCCTAGAAACAGGCCATCCTTTGTGCCCCACTGCCTCAGCCGGGCACCCTGCTCCGGCCACCTACAGTCCCGAACGGAACAGCATTTCTTCCAGATGCAAGCTGCCACAAGCAGGAAGCCTGGCTTCTCTTGGAGGGCCAAAGGCCTCCTACAAACTGACATCAGGCACCTGGGCAGCTGACTTTACTTACCCCTGGAAGCAAACCATCCTTTGTGCCCAACTCCCCCTGCCGGGCACCTGGCCTCAACCACCTACAATCCCGAACGGATCAGGAGTTCTTCCAGATGCAAGCTGCCTCAAGCTGGAAACGTGGCTTCCCTTGGAGGGCCAAAGGCCTCCTACAAACTGACATCAGGCACCTGGGCAGCTGACTTTACTTACCCCTGGAAACAGCCCATCCTTTGTGCCCAACTCCCTCTGCCGGGCACCTGGCCTTGGCCACCTACAATCCCGAACGGAACAGGATTTCTTCCCGATGCAAGCTGCTACTAGCTGGAAGCCTGGCATCCCATGGAGGACCAAAGGCCTCCTACAAACTGACATCAGGCACTTGGGCAGCTGACTTTACTTTCCTCATGAAAAAGGCCATCATTTGTGCCCAACTCCCTCTGCCGGGCACCTGGCCTCGGCCACCTACACTCCCGAACGGAACAGCATTTCTTCCTGATGCAAGCTGCCACAAGCAGGAAGAATGGCTTCCCTTGGAGGGCCAAAGGCCTCCTACAGACTGACATCAGGCACCTGGGCAGCTGACTTTCCTTACCCTTGGAAACAGCCCATCCTTTGTGCCCAACTCCCTCTGCCGGGCACCTGGCCTCGGCCGCCTACAATCCTGAACGGAACAGGATTTCTTCCAGATGCAAGCTGCCACAAGCAGGAAGCCTGGCTTCCCTTGGAGGGCCAAAGGACTCCGACAAACTGACATCAGGCACGTGGGCAGCTGACTTTACTTACCTTTCTAAACAGGACATCATTTGTGCCCAACTCCCTCTGCCGGGCACCTGCTCTCGGCCACCTACAATCCCGAACGAAACAGCATTCCTTCCTGATGCAAGCTGCCACAAGCAGGAAGCCTGGTTTCCCATGGAGGGCCAAAGGCCTCCTACAAACTGACATCAGGCACCTGGGCAGCTGACTTTACTTACCCCTGAAAACAGGCCATCCTTTGTGCTCAACTCCCTCTGCCGGGCACCTCGCCTCGGCCACCTACAATCCCAAACGGAACAGGATTTCTTCCAGATGCAAGCTGCCTTGAACAGGAAGACTTGCTTCCCTTGGAGGGCCGAAGGCCTCCTACAAACTGACATCAGGCACCTGGGCAGCTGACTTTACTTACCCCTGGAAACAGGCCACCCTTTGTGCCCAACTCCCTCTGCCGGTCCCACAGCTTCGGCCACCTACAATCCCGAACGGAACAGGAGTTCTTCCAGATGCAAGCTGCCACAAGCTGGAAACGTGGCTTCACTTGGAGGGCTAAAGGCCTCCTACAAACTGACATCAGGCACCTGGGCAGCTGACTTTACTTACCCCTGGAAGCAGGCCATCCTTTGTGCCCAACTCCCTCTGCCGGGCACCTGGCCTCGGTCACCTACAATTCCGAACGGAACAGCATTTCTTCCAGATGCAAGCTGCCACAAACTGGAAGACTGGCTTCCCTTGGAGGGCCAAAGGCCTCCTATAAACTGACATCAGGCACCTGGGCAGCTGACTTTACTTACCCCTGGAAACAGGCCATCCTTTGTGCCCAACTCCCTCTGCCAGGCCCACAGCTTCTGGCACCTAAAATCCCGAACGGAACAGGATTTCTTCCAGATGCAAGCTGCCACAAGCTGGAAACGTCGCTTCACTTGGAGGGCCAATGGCCTCCTACAAACTGACATCAGGCACCTGGGCAGCTGACTTTACTTACCCCTGGAAACAGGCCATCCTTTGTGCCCAACTCCCTCAGCCCGGCAACTGGCCTCGGCCACCTACAATCCCGAACGGAACAGCATTTCTTCCAGATGCAAGCTGCCTTGAACAGGAAGACTAGCTTTCCTTGGAGGGCCAAAGGCCTCCTACAAACTGACATCAGGCACCAGGGGAGCTGACTTTACTTACCCCTGGAAACAGCCCATCCTTTGTGCCCAACTCCCTCTGCCGGGCACTACGCCTCGCCCACCTACAATCCCGAACGGAACAGGATTTCTTCCAGATGCAAGCTGCCACAAGCAGGAAACCTGGCTTCCCATGGAGGGCCAAAGGCCTCCTACAAACTGACATCAGGCACCTGGGCAGCTGACTTTACTTACCCCTGGAAACAGGCCATCCTTTGTGCCCAACTCCCCCTGCCGGGCACCTGGCCTCGGCCACCTACAATCCCGAACGGAACAGGATTTCTTCCAGATGCAAGGTACCACAAGCAGGAAACCTGGCTTCACTTGGAGGGCCAAAGGCCTCCTACAAACTGACATCAGGCACCTGGGCAGCGGACTTTACTTACCCCTGGAAACAGGCCATCTTTTGTGCCCAACTCCCTCTGCCGGGCACCTGGCCTTGGCCACCTACAATCCCGAAAGGAACAGGATTTCTTTCAGATGCAAGCTGCCACAAGCAGGAAGCCTGGCTTCCCTTGGAGGGCCAAAGGACTCCGACAAACTGACATCAGGCACGTGGGCAGCTGACTTTACTTACCTTTCTAAACAGGACATCATTTGTGCCCAACTCCCTCTGCCGGGCACCTGCTCTCGGCCACCTACAATCCCGAACGAAACAGCATTTCTTCCAGATGCAAGCTGCTACAAGCTGGAAGAATGGCTTCCCTTGGAGGGCCAAAGGCCTCCTACAAACTGACATCAGGAACCTGGGCAGCTGACTTTACTTACCCCTGGATTCAGCCCATCCTTTCTTCCCCGCTCCCTCTGCCGGGCACCAGGCCTCGGCCGCCTACAATCCTGAACGGAACAGGATTTCTTCCAGATGCAAGCTGCCACAAGCAGGAAGCCTGGCTTCCCTTGGATGGCCAAAGGCCTCCGACAAACTGACATCAGGAACGTGGGCAGCTGACTTTACTTACCCCTCTAAACAGGACATCCTTTGTGCCCAACTCCCTCTGCCGGGCACCTGGTCTCGGACACCTACAATCCCGAACGAAACAGCATTCCTTCCTGATGCAAGCTGCCAGAAGCAGGAAGCCTGGCTTCCCATGGAGGGCCAAAGGCCTCCTACAAACTGCCCTCAGGCACCTGGGCAGCTGACTTTAGTTACTTCTGGAAACAGGCCATCCTTTGTGCCCAACTCCCTCAGCCCGGCAACTGGCCTCGGCCACCTACAATCTCGAACGGAACAGGATTTCTTCCAGATGCAAGCTGCCACAAGCAGGAAACCTGGCTTCCCATCGAGGGCCAAAGGCCTCCTACAAACTGACATCAGGCACCTGGGCAGCTGACTTTACTTTCCTTAAGAACGGGCCATCATTTGTGCCCAACTCCCTTTGCCGGGCACCTGGCCTTGGCCACCTACAATCCCGAACGGAACAGGATTTCTTCCAGATGCAAGCTGCCACAAACTGGAAACCTGTCTTCCCTTGGAGGGCCAAAGGCCTCCTACAAACTGACATCAGGCACCTGGGCAGCTGACTTTACTTACCATTGGAAACAGGCCATCCTTTGTGCCCAACTCCCTCTGCCGGGCACCCTGCTCCGGCCACCTACAATCCCGAACGGAACAGCATTTCTTCCAGATGCCAGCTGCCACAAACTGGAAGACTGCCTTCCCTTGGAGGGCCAAAGGCCTCCTATAAACTGACATCAGGCACCTGGGCAGCTGACTCTACTTACCCCTGGAAACAGGCCATCCTTTGTGCCCAACTCCCTCTGCCAGGCCCACAGCTTCTGGCACCTAAAATCCCGAACGGAACAGGATTTCTTCCAGATGCAAGCTGCCACAAGCTGGAAACGTCGCTTCACTTGGAGGGCCAATGGCCTCCTACAAACTGACATCAGGCACCTGGGCAGCTGACTTTACTTACCCCTGGAAACAGGCCATCCTTTGTGCCCAACTCCCTCAGCCCGGCAACTGGCCTCGGCCACCTACAATCCCGAACGGAACAGCATTTCTTCCAGATGCAAGCTGCCTTGAACAGGAAGACTAGCTTTCCTTGGAGGGCCAAAGGCCTCCTACAAACTGACATCAGGCACCAGGGGAGCTGACTTTACTTACCCCTGGAAACAGGCCATCCTTTGTGCCCAACTCCCTCTGCCGGGCACTACGCCTCGCCCACCTACAATCCCGAACGGAACAGGATTTCTTCCAGATGCAAGCTGCCACAAGCAGGAAACCTGGCTTCCCATGGAGGGCCAAAGGCCTCCTACAAACTGACATCAGGCACCTGGGCAGCTGACTTTACTTACCCCTGGAAACAGACCATCCTTTTTGCCCAACTCCCTCTGCCGGGCACCTCGCCTCGGCCACGTACAATCCCAAACGGAACAGGATTTCTTCCAGATGCAAGCTGCCACAAACTGGAAGACGTGCTTCGTTTGGAGGGCCAAAGGTCACCTACAAACTGACATCAGGCACCTGGGCAGCTGACTTTACTTACCCCTGGAAACAGGCCATCCTTTGTGCCCAACTCCCTCTGCCGGGCACCTGGCCTCGACCACCTACAGTCCTAAACGGAACAGGAGGTCTTCTAGATGCAAGCTGCCGCAAGCTGGAAACGTCGCTTCACTTGGAGGGCCAAAGGCCTCCTACAAACTGACATCAGGCACCTGGGCAGCTGACTTTACTTACCCCTGGAAACAGGCCATCCTTTGTGCCCAACTCCCTCTGCCGGGCACCTGGCCTCGGCCACCTACAATCCCGAACGGAACAGGATTTCTTCCAGATGCAAACTGCCAAAAACTGGAAGACTAGCTTCCCATGGAGGGCCAAAGGCCTCCTAAAAATTGACATCAGGCACCTTGGCAGCTGACTTTACTTTCCTCATGAATCAGGCCATCATTTGTGCCCAACTCCCTCTGCCGGGCACCAGGCTTCGGCCACCTACAATCTCTAACGCAACAGGATTTCTTCCAGATGCAAGCTGCCACAAGCAGGAAGCCTGGCTTCCCATGGAGGGCCAAAGGCCTCCTACAAACTGACATCAGGCACCTGGGCAGCTGACATTACTTACTTCTGGAAACAGGACATCCTTTGTGCCGAACTCTCTCATCCGCGCAACTGGGCTAGGCCACCTACAATCCCGAACGGAACAGCATTTCTTCCAGATGCAAGCTGCCTTGAACAGGAAGACTTGCTTCCCTTGGAGGGCCAAAGGCCTCCTACAAACTGACATCAGGCACCTGGGCAGCTGACTTTACTTACCCCTGGAAACAGGCCATCCTTTGTGCCCAACTCCCTCTGCCGGTCCAACAGCTTCGACCACCTACAATCCAGAACGGAATAGGATTTCTTCCAGATGCAAGCTGCCACAAGTAGGAAACCTGGCTTCCCTTGGAGGGCCAAAGGCCTCCTACAAACTGACATCAGGCACCTGGGCAGCTGACCTTACTTACCCCTGGAAACAGGCCATCCTTTGTGCCCCACTGCCTCAGCCGGGCACCCTGCTCCGGCCACCTACAGTCCCGAACGGAACAGCATTTCTTCCAGATGCAAGCTGCCACAAGCAGGAAGCCTGGCTTCTCTTGGAGGGCCAAAGGCCTCCTACAAACTGACATCAGGCACCTGGGCAGCTGACTTTACTTACCCCTGGAAACAGGCCATCCTTTGTGCCCAACTCCCTCTGCCGGGCACCTGGCCTTGGCCACCTACAATCCCGAACGGAACAGGATTTCTTCCCGATGAAGGCTGCTACTAGCTGGAAGCCTGGCATCCCATGGAGGACCAAAGGCCTCCTACAAACTGACATCAGGCACTTGGGCAGCTGACTTTACTTTCCTCATGAAAAAGGCCATCATTTGTGCCCAACTCCCTCTGCCGGGCACCTGGCCTCGGCCACCTACACTCCCGAACGGAACAGCATTTCTTCCTGATGCAAGCTGCCACAAGCTGGAAGAATGGCTTCCCTTGGAGGGCCAAAGGCCTCCTACAGACTGACATCAGGCACCTGGGCAGCTGACTTTCCTTACCCCTGGAAACAGCCCATCCTTTGTGCCCAACTCCCTCTGCCGGGCACCTGGCCTCGGCTGCCTACAATCCTGAACGGAACAGGATTTCTTCCAGATGCAAGCTGCCACAAGCAGGAAGCCTGGCTTCCCTTGGAGGGCCAAACGACTCCGACAAACTGACATCAGGCACGTGGGCAGCTGACTTTACTTACCTTTCTAAACAGGACATCATTTGTGCCCAACTCCCTCTGCCGGGCACCTGCTCTCGGCCACCTACAATCCCGAACGAAACAGCATTCCTTCCTGATGCAAGCTGCCACAAGCAGGAAGCCTGGTTTCCCATGGAGGGCCAAAGGCCTCCTACAAACTGACATCAGGCACCTGGGCAGCTGAGTTTACTTACCCCTGGAAACAGGCCATCCTTTGTGCTCAACTCCCTCTGCCGGGCACCTGGCCTCGGCCACCTACAATCCCGAACGGAACAGGATTTCTTCCAGATGCAAGCTGCCTTGAACAGGAAGACTAGCTTCCCTAGGAGGGCCAAAGGCCTCCTACAAACTGACATCAGGCACCTGGGCAGCTGACTTTACTTACCCCTTGAAACAGGCCATCCTTTGTGCTCAACTCCCTCTGCCGGGCACCTCGCCTCGGCCACCTACAATCCCAAACGGAACAGGATTTCTTCCAGATGCAAGCTGCCTTGAACAGGAAGACTTGCTTCCCTTGGAGGGCCAAAGACCTCCTACAAACTGACATCAGGCACCTGGGCAGCTGACTTTACTTACCCCTGGAAACAGGCCACCCTTTGTGCCCAACTCCCTCTGCCGGTCCCACAGCTTCGGCCACCTACAATCCCGAACGGAACAGGAGTTCTTCCAGATGCAAGCTGCCACAAGCTGGAAACGTGGCTTCACTTGGAGGGCTAAAGGCCTCCTACAAACTGACATCAGGCACCTGGGCAGCTGACTTTACTTACCCCTGAAAACAGGCCATCCTTTGTGCTCAACTCCCTCTGCCGGGCACCTCGCCTCGGCCACCTACAATCCCAAACGGAACAGGATTTCTTCCAGATGCAAGCTGCCTTGAACAGGAAGACTTGCTTCCCTTGGAGGGCCGAAGGCCTCCTACAAACTGACATCAGGCACCTGGGCAGCTGACTTTACTTACCCCTGGAAACAGGCCACCCTTTGTGCCCAACTCCCTCTGCCGGTCCCACAGCTTCGGCCACCTACAATCCCGAACGGAACAGGAGTTCTTCCAGATGCAAGCTGCCACAAGCTGGAAACGTGGCTTCACTTGGAGGGCTAAAGGCCTCCTACAAACTGACATCAGGCACCTGGGCAGCTGACTTTACTTACCCCTGGAAGCAGGCAATCCTTTGTGCCCAACTCCCTCTGCCGGGCACCTGGCCTCGGTCACCTACAATTCCGAACGGAACAGCATTTCTTCCAGATGCAAGCTGCCACAAACTGGAAGACTGGCTTCCCTTGGAGGGCCAAAGGCCTCCTATAAACTGACATCAGGCACCTGGGCAGCTGACTTTACTTACCCCTGGAAACAGGCCATCCTTTGTGCCCAACTCCCTCTGCCAGGCCCACAGCTTCTGGCACCTAAAATCCCGAACGGAACAGCATTTCTTCCAGATGCAAGCTGCCACAAGCTGGAAACGTCGCTTCACTTGGAGGGCCAATGGCCTCCTACAAACTGACATCAGGCACCTGGGCAGCTGACTTTACTTACCCCTGGAAACAGGCCATCCTTTGTGCCCAACTCCCTCAGCCCGGCAACTGGCCTCGGCCACCTACAATCCCGAACGGAACAGCATTTCTTCCAGATGCAAGCTGCCTTGAACAGGAAGACTAGCTTTCCTTGGAGGGCCAAAGGCCTCCTACAAACTGACATCAGGCACCAGGGGAGCTGACTTTACTTACCCCTGGAAACAGCCCATCCTTTGTGCCCAACTCCCTCTGCCGGGCACTACGCCTCGCCCACCTACAATCCCGAACGGAACAGGATTTCTTCCAGATGCAAGCTGCCACAAGCAGGAAACCTGGCTTCCCATGGAGGGCCAAAGGCCTCCTACAAACTGACATCAGGCACCTGGGCAGCTGACTTTACTTACCCCTGGAAACAGGCCATCCTTTGTGCCCAACTCCCCCTGCCGGGCACCTGGCCTCGGCCACCTACAATCCCGAACGGAACAGGATTTCTTCCAGATGCAAGGTGCCACAAGCAGGAAACCTGGCTTCACTTGGAGGGCCAAAGGCCTCCTACAAACTGACATCAGGCACCTGGGCAGCGGACTTTACTTACCCCTGGAAACAGGCCATCTTTTGTGCCCAACTCTCTCTGCCGGGCACCTGGCCTTGGCCACCTACAATCCCGAAAGGAACAGGATTTCTTTCAGATGCAAGCTGCCACAAACTGGAAGCCTGGCTGCCCTTGGAGGACCAAAGGCCTCCTACAAACTGACATCAGGCACCTGGGCAGCTGACTTTACTTACCCCTGGAAACAGCCCATCGTTTGTGCCCAACTCCCTCTGCCGGGCACCTGGCCTCGGCCACCTACAATCCCGAACGGAACAGCATTTCTTCCAGATGCAAGCTGCTACAAGCTGGAAGAATGGCTTCCCTTGGAGGGCCAAAGGCCTCCTACAAACTGACATCAGGAACCTGGGCAGCTGACTTTACTTACCCCTGGATTCAGCCCATCCTTTCTTCCCCGCTCCCTCTGCCGGGCACCAGGCCTCGGCCGCCTACAATCCTGAACGGAACAGGATTTCTTCCAGATGCAAGCTGCCACAAGCAGGAAGCCTGGCTTCCCTTGGATGGCCAAAGGCCTCCGACAAACTGACATCAGGAACGTGGGCAGCTGACTTTACTTACCCCTCTAAACAGGACATCCTTTGTGCCCAACTCCCTCTGCCGGGCACCTGGTCTCGGACACCTACAATCCCGAACGAAACAGCATTCCTTCCTGATGCAAGCTGCCAGAAGCAGGAAGCCTGGCTTCCCATGGAGGGCCAAAGGCCTCCTACAAACTGCCCTCAGGCACCTGGGCAGCTGACTTTAGTTACTTCTGGAAACAGGCCATCCTTTGTGCCCAACTCCCTCAGCCCGGCAACTGGCCTCGGCCACCTACAATCTCGAACGGAACAGGATTTCTTCCAGATGCAAGCTGCCACAAGCAGGAAACCTGGCTTCCCATCGAGGGCCAAAGGCCTCCTACAAACTGACATCAGGCACCTGGGCAGCTGACTTTACTTTCCTTAAGAACGGGCCATCATTTGTGCCCAACTCCCTTTGCCGGGCACCTGGCCTTGGCCACCTACAATCCCGAACGGAACAGGAGTTCTTCCAGATGCAAGCTGCCACAAACTGGAAACCTGTCTTCCCTTGGAGGGCCAAAGGCCTCCTACAAACTGACATCAGGCACCTGGGCAGCTGACTTTACTTACCATTGGAAACAGGCCATCCTTTGTGCCCAACTCCCTCTGCCGGGCACCCTGCTCCGGCCACCTACAATCCCGAACGGAACAGCATTTCTTCCAGATGCAAGCTGCCACAAACTGGAAGACTGCCTTCCCTTGGAGGGCCAAAGGCCTCCTATAAACTGACATCAGGCACCTGGGCAGCTGACTCTACTTACCCCTGGAAACAGGCCATCCTTTGTGCCCAACTCCCTCTGCCAGGCCGACAGCTTCTGGCACCTAAAATCCCGAACGGAACAGGATTTCTTCCAGATGCAAGCTGCCACAAGCTGGAAACGTCGCTTCACTTGGAGGGCCAATGGCCTCCTACAAACTGACATCAGGCACCTGGGCAGCTGACTTTACTTACCCCTGGAAACAGGCCATCCTTTGTGCCCAACTCCCTCAGCCCGGCAACTGGCCTCGGCCACCTACAATCCCGAACGGAACAGCATTTCTTCCAGATGCAAGCTGCCTTGAACAGGAAGACTAGCTTTCCTTGGAGGGCCAAAGGCCTCCTACAAACTGACATCAGGCACCAGGGGAGCTGACTTTACTTACCCCTGGAAACAGGCCATCCTTTGTGCCCAACTCCCTCTGCCGGGCACTACGCCTCGCCCACCTACAATCCCGAACGGAACAGGATTTCTTCCAGATGCAAGCTGCCACAAGCAGGAAACCTGGCTTCCCATGGAGGGCCAAAGGCCTCCTACAAACTGACATCAGGCACCTGGGCAGCTGACTTTACTTACCCCTGGAAACAGACCATCCTTTTTGCCCAACTCCCTCTGCCGGGCACCTCGCCTCGGCCACGTACAATCCCAAACGGAACAGGATTTCTTCCAGATGCAAGCTGCCACAAACTGGAAGACGTGCTTCGTTTGGAGGGCCAAAGGTCACCTACAAACTGACATCAGGCACCTGGGCAGCTGACTTTACTTACCCCTGGAAACAGGCCATCCTTTGTGCCCAACTCCCTCTGCCGGGCACCTGGCCTCGACCACCTACAATCCTAAACGGAACAGGAGGTCTTCTAGATGCAAGCTGCCGCAAGCTGGAAACGTCGCTTCACTTGGAGGGCCAAAGGCCTCCTACAAACTGACATCAGGCACCTGGGCAGCTGACTTTACTTACCCCTGGAAACAGGCCATCCTTTGTGCCCAACTCCCTCTGCCGGGCACCTGGCCTCGGCCACCTACAATCCCGAACGGAACAGGATTTCTTCCAGATGCAAACTGCCAAAAACTGGAAGACTAGCTTCCCATGGAGGGCCAAAGGCCTCCTAAAAATTGACATCAGGCACCTTGGCAGCTGACTTTACTTTCCTCATGAAACAGGCCATCATTTGTGCCCAACTCCCTCTGCCGGGCACCAGGCTTCGGCCACCTACAATCTCTAACGCAACAGGATTTCTTCCAGATGCAAGCTGCCACAAGCAGGAAGCCTGGCTTCCCATGGAGGGCCAAAGGCCTCCTACAAACTGACATCAGGCACCTGGGCAGCTGACATTACTTACTTCTGGAAACAGGACATCCTTTGTGCCGAACTCTCTCATCCGCGCAACTGGGCTAGGCCACCTACAATCCCGAACGGAACAGCATTTCTTCCAGATGCAAGCTGCCTTGAACAGGAAGACTTGCTTCCCTTGGAGGGCCAAAGGCCTCCTACAAACTGACATCAGGCACCTGGGCAGCTGACTTTACTTACCCCTGGAAACAGGCCATCCTTTGTGCCCAACTCCCTCTGCCGGTCCAACAGCTTCGACCACCTACAATCCAGAACGGAATAGGATTTCTTCCAGATGCAAGCTGCCACAAGTAGGAAACCTGGCTTCCCTTGGAGGGCCAAAGGCCTCCTACAAACTGACATCAGGCACCTGGGCAGCTGACCTTACTTACCCCTGGAAACAGGCCATCCTTTGTGCCCCACTGCCTCAGCCGGGCACCCTGCTCCGGCCACCTACAGTCCCGAACGGAACAGCATTTCTTCCAGATGCAAGCTGCCACAAGCAGGAAGCCTGGCTTCTCTTGGAGGGCCAAAGGCCTCCTACAAACTGACATCAGGCACCTGGGCAGCTGACTTTACTTACCCCTGGAAACAGGACATCCTTTGTGCCCTACTCCCTCTGCCGGGCACCTGGCCTTGGCCACCTACAATCCCGAACGGAACAGGATTTCTTCCCGATGAAGGCTGCTACTAGCTGGAAGCCTGGCATCCCATGGAGGACCAAAGGCCTCCTACAAACTGACATCAGGCACTTGGGCAGCTGACTTTACTTTCCTCATGAAAAAGGCCATCATTTGTGCCCAACTCCCTCTGCCGGGCACCTGGCCTCGGCCACCTACACTCCCGAACGGAACAGCATTTCTTCCTGATGCAAGCTGCCACAAGCTGGAAGAATGGCTTCCCTTGGAGGGCCAAAGGCCTCCTACAGACTGACATCAGGCACCTGGGCAGCTGACTTTCCTTACCCCTGGAAACAGCCCATCCTTTGTGCCCAACTCCCTCTGCCGGGCACCTGGCCTCGGCTGCCTACAATCCTGAACGGAACAGGATTTCTTCCAGATGCAAGCTGCCACAAGCAGGAAGCCTGGCTTCCCTTGGAGGGCCAAACGACTCCGACAAACTGACATCAGGCACGTGGGCAGCTGACTTTACTTACCTTTCTAAACAGGACATCATTTGTGCCCAACTCCCTCTGCCGGGCACCTGCTCTCGGCCACCTACAATCCCGAACGAAACAGCATTCCTTCCTGATGCAAGCTGCCACAAGCAGGAAGCCTGGTTTCCCATGGAGGGCCAAAGGCCTCCTACAAACTGACATCAGGCACCTGGGCAGCTGAGTTTACTTACCCCTGGAAACAGGCCATCCTTTGTGCTCAACTCCCTCTGCCGGGCACCTGGCCTCGGCCACCTACAATCCCGAACGGAACAGGATTTCTTCCAGATGCAAGCTGCCTTGAACAGGAAGACTAGCTTCCCTAGGAGGGCCAAAGGCCTCCTACAAACTGACATCAGGCACCTGGGCAGCTGACTTTACTTACCCCTTGAAACAGGCCATCCTTTGTGCTCAACTCCCTCTGCCGGGCACCTCGCCTCGGCCACCTACAATCCCAAACGGAACAGGATTTCTTCCAGATGCAAGCTGCCTTGAACAGGAAGACTTGCTTCCCTTGGAGGGCCAAAGACCTCCTACAAACTGACATCAGGCACCTGGGCAGCTGACTTTACTTACCCCTGGAAACAGGCCACCCTTTGTGCCCAACTCCCTCTGCCGGTCCCACAGCTTCGGCCACCTACAATCCCGAACGGAACAGGAGTTCTTCCAGATGCAAGCTGCCACAAGCTGGAAACGTGGCTTCACTTGGAGGGCTAAAGGCCTCCTACAAACTGACATCAGGCACCTGGGCAGCTGACTTTACTTACCCCTGGAAACAGCCCATCCTTTGTGCCCAACTCCCTCTGCCGGGCACCTGGCCTCGGTCACCTACAATTCCGAACGGAACAGCATTTCTTCCAGATGCAAGCTGCCACAAACTGGAAGACTGGCTTCCCTTGGAGGGCCAAAGGCCTCCTATAAACTGACATCAGGCACCTGGGCAGCTGACTTTACTTACCCCTGGAAACAGGCCATCCTTTGTGCCCAACTCCCTCTGCCAGGCCCACAGCTTCTGGCACCTAAAATCCGGAACGGAACAGGATTTCTTCCAGATGCAAGCTGCCACAAGCTGGAAACGTCGCTTCATTTGGAGGGCCAATGGCCTCCTACAAACTGACATCAGGCACCTGGGCAGCTGCATTTACTTACCCCTGGAAACAGACCATCCTTTTTGCCCAACTCCCTCTGCCGGGCACCTGGCCTCGGCCACGTACAATCGCAAACGGAACAGGATTTCTTCCAGATGCAAGCTGCCACAAACTGGAAGACGTGCTTCGTTTGGAGGGCCAAAGGTCACCTACAAACTGACATCAGGCACCTGGGCAGCTGACTTTACTTACCCCTGGAAACAGGCCATCCTTTATGCCCAACTCCCTCTGCCGGGCACCTGGCCTCGACCACCTACAATCCTAAACGGAACAGGAGTTCTTCCAGATGCAAGCTGCCGCAAGCTGGAAACGTCGCTTCACTTGGAGGGCCAAAGACCTCCTACAAACTGACATCAGGAACCTGGGCAGCTGACTTTACTTACCCCTGGATTCAGCCCATCCTTTCTTCCCCGCTCCCTCTGCCGGGCACCAGGCCTCGGCCGCCTACAATCCTGAACGGAACAGGATTTCTTCCAGATGCAAGCTGCCACAAGCAGGAAGCCTGGCTTCCCTTGGATGGCCAAAGGCCTCCGACAAACTGACAACAGGAACGTGGGCAGCTGACTTTACTTACCCCTCTAAACAGGACATCCTTTGTGCCCAACTCCCTCTGCCGGGCACCTGGTCTCGGACACCTACAATCCCGAACGAAACAGCATTCCTTCCTGATGCAAGCTGCCAGAAGCAGGAAGCCTGGCTTCCCATGGAGGGCCAAAGGCCTCCTACAAACTGCCCTATGGCACCTGGGCAGCTGACTTTAGTTACTTCTGGAAACAGGCCATCCTTTGTGCCCAACTCCCTCAGCCCGGCAACTGGCCTCGGCCACCTACAATCTCGAACGGAACAGGATTTCTTCCAGATGCAAGCTGCCTTGAACAGGAAGACTAGCTTCCCTTGGAGGGCCAAAGGCCTCCTACAAACTGACATCAGGCACCTGGGCAGCTGACTTTACTTACCCCTGGAAACAACCCATCCTTTGTGCCCAACTCCCTCTGCCGGGCACCAGGCCTCGCCCACCTACAATCCCGAACGGAACAGGATTTCTTCCAGATGCAAGCTGCCACAAGCAGGAAACCTGGCTTCCCATGGAGGGCCAAAGGCCTCCTACAAACTGACATCAGGCACCTGGGCAGCTGACTTTACTTACCCCTGGAAACAGCCCATCCTTTGTGCCCAACTCCCTCAGCCGGGCACCTGGCCTTGGCCACGTACAATCCCAAACGGAACAGGATTTCTTCCAGATGCAAGCTGCCACATACTGGGAGACGTGCTTCGTTTGGAGGGCCAAAGGTCACCTACAAACTGACATCAGGCACCTGGGCAGCTGACTTTACTTACCCCTGGAAACAGGCCATCCTTTGTGTCCAACGCCCTCTACCGGGCACCTGGCCTCGACCACCTACAATCCCGAACGGAACAGGAGTTCTTCTAGAAGCAAGCTGCCACAAGCTGGAAACGTCGCTTCACTTGGAGGGCCAAAGGCCTCCTACAAACTGACATCAGGCACCTGGGCAGCTGACTTTACTTACCCCTGGAAACAGGCCATCCTTTGTGCCCAACTCCCTCTGCCGGGCACCAGGCCTCGGCCACCTACAATCCCGAACGGAACAGGATTTCTTCCAGATGCAAGCTGCCTTGAACAGGAAGACTTGCTTCCCTTGGAGGGCCAAAGGCCTCCTACAAACTGACATCAGGCACCTGGGTAGCTGACTTTACTTACCCCTGGAAACAGCCCATCCTTTGTGCCCAACTCCCTCTGCCCGTCCCACAGCTTCGGCCATCTACAATCCCGAACGGAACAGGAGTTCTTCCAGATGCAAGCTGCCACAATCTGGAAACGTGGCTTCCCTTGGAGGGCCAAAGGCCTCCTACAAACTGACATCAGGCACCTGGGCAGCTGACTTTACTTACCCCTGGAAACAGGACATCCTTTGTGCCCAACCCCCTCTGCCAGGCACCAGGCCTCGGCCACCTACACTCCCGAACGGAACAGGATTTCTTCCAGATGCAAGCTCCCACAAGCTGGAAGCGGGGCTTCCCATGGAGGGCCAAAGGCCTCCTACAAACTGACATCAGGCACCTGGGCAGCTGACTTTACTTTCCTCATGCAACAGGCCATCATTTGTGCCCAACTCCCTCTGCCGGGCACCTGGCCTCGGCCAACTACAATCCCGAACGGAACAGCATTTCTTCCAGATGCAAGCTGCCACAAACTGGAAGCCTGGCTTCCCATGGAGGGCCAAATGCCTCCTACAAACTGACTTCAGGCACCTGAGCAGCTGACTTTACTTACCCCTGGAAACAGGCCATCCTATGTGCCCAACTCCCTCTGCCGGGCCCACAGCTTCTGCCACATAAAATCCCGAACGGAACAGCATTTCTTCCAGATGCAAGCTGCCACAAGCTGGAAACGTCGCTTCACTTGGAGGGCCAAAGGCCTCCTACAAACTGACATCAGGCACCTGGGCAGCTGACCTTACTTACCCCTGGAAACAGGCCATCCTTTGTGCCCCACTGCCTCAGCCGGGCACCCTGCTCCGGCCACCTACAGTCTCGAACGGAACAGCATTTCTTCCAGATGCAAGCTGCCACAAGCAGGAAGCCTGGCTTCTCTTGGAGGGCCAAAGGCCTCCTACAAACTGACATCAGGCACCTGGGCAGCTGACTTTACTTACCCCTGGAAACAAACCATCCTTTGTGCCCAACTCCCCCTGCCGGGCACCTGGCCTCAACCACCTACAATCCCGAACGGATCAGGAGTTCTTCCAGATGCAAGCTGCCTCAAGCTGGAAACGTGGCTTCCCTTGGAGGGCCAAAGGCCTCCTACAAACTGACATCAGGCACCTGGGCAGCTGACTTTACTTACCCCTGGAAACAGCCCATCCTTTGTGCCCAACTCCCTCTGCCGGGCACCTGGCCTTGGCCACCTACAATCCCGAACGGAACAGGATTTCTTCCCGATGCAAGCTGCTACTAGCTGGAAGCCTGGCATCCCATGGAGGACCAAAGGCCTCCTACAAACTGACATCAGGCACTTGGGCAGCTGACTTTACTTTCCTCATGAAAAAGGCCATCATTTGTGCCCAACTCCCTCTGCCGGGCACCTGGCCTCGGCCACCTACACTCCCGAACGGAACAGCATTTCTTCCTGATGCAAGCTGCCACAAGCTGGAAGAATGGCTTCCCTTGGAGGGCCAAAGGCCTCCTACAGAATGACATCAGGCACCTGGGCAGCTGACTTTCCTTACCCTTGGAAACAGCCCATCCTTTGTGCCCAACTCCCTCTGCCGGGCACCTGGCCTCGGCCGCCTACAATCCTGAACGGAACAGGATTTCTTCCAGATGCAAGCTGCCACAAGCAGGAAGCCTGGCTTCCCTTGGAGGGCCAAAGGACTCCGACAAACTGACATCAGGCACGTGGGCAGCTGACTTTACTTACCTTTCTAAACAGGACATCATTTGTGCCCAACTCCCTCTGCCGGGCACCTGCTCTCGGCCACCTACAATCCCGAACGAAACAGCATTCCTTCCTGATGCAAGCTGCCACAAGCAGGAAGCCTGGTTTCCCATGGAGGGCCAAAGGCCTCCTACAAACTGACATCAGGCACCTGGGCAGCTGACTTTACTTACCTTTGAAAACAGGCCATCCTTTGTGCTCAACTCCCTCTGCCGGGCACCAGGCCTCGGCCACCTACAATCCCAAACGGAACAGGATTTCTTCCAGATGCAAGCTGCCTTGAACAGGAAGACTTGCTTCCCTTGGAGGGCCGAAGGCCTCCTACAAACTGACATCAGGCACCTGGGCAGCTGACTTTACTTACCCCTGGAAACAGGCCACCTTTTGTGCCCAACTCCCTCTGCCGGTCCCACAGCTTCGGCCACCTACAATCCCGAACGGAACAGGAGTTCTTCCAGATGCAAGCTGCCACAAGCTGGAAACGTGGCTTCACTTGGAGGGCTAAAGGCCTCCTACAAACTGACATCAGGCACCTGGGCAGCTGACTTTACTTACCCCTGGAAGCAGGCCATCCTTTGTGCCCAACTCCCTCTGCCGGGCACCTGGCCTCGGTCACCTACAATTCCGAACGGAACAGCATTTCTTCCAGATGCAAGCTGCCACAAACTGGAAGACTGGCTTCCCTTGGAGGGCCAAAGGCCTCCTATAAACTGACATCAGGCACCTGGGCAGCTGACTTTACTTACCCCTGGAAACAGGCCATCCTTTGTGCCCAACTCCCTCTGCCAGGCCGACAGCTTCTGGCACCTAAAATCCCGAACGGAACAGGATTTCTTCCAGATGCAAGCTGCCACAAGCTGGAAACGTCGCTTCACTTGGAGGGCCAATGGCCTCCTACAAACTGACATCAGGCACCTGGGCAGCTGACTTTACTTACCCCTGGAAACAGGCCATCCTTTGTGCCCAACTCCCTCAGCCCGGCAACTGGCCTCGGCCACCTACAATCCCGAACGGAACAGCATTTCTTCCAGATGCAAGCTGCCTTGAACAGGAAGACTAGCTTTCCTTGGAGGGCCAAAGGCCTCCTACAAACTGACATCAGGCACCAGGGGAGCTGACTTTACTTACCCCTGGAAACAGCCCATCCTTTGTGCCCAACTCCCTCTGCCGGGCACTACGCCTCGCCCACCTACAATCCCGAACGGAACAGCATTTCTTCCAGATGCAAGCTGCCTTGAACAGGAAGACTTGCTTCCCTTGGAGGGCCAAAGGCCTTCTACAAACTGACATCAGGCACCTGGGCAGCTGACTTTACTTACCCCTGGAAACAGGCCATCCTTTGTGCCCAACTCCCTCTGCCGGTCCCACAGCTTCGGCCACCTACAATCCCGAACGGAACAGGAGTTCTTCCAGATGCAAGCTGCCACAATCTGGAAACATGGCTTTACTTGGAGGGCTAAAGGCCTCCTACAAACTGACATCAGGCACCTGGGCAGCGGACTTTACTTACCCCTGGAAACAGGCCATCTTTTGTGCCCAACTCCCTCTGCCGGGCACCTGGCCTTGGCCACCTACAATCCCGAAAGGAACAGGATTTCTTTCAGATGCAAGCTGCCACAAACTGGAAGCCTGGCTGCCCTTGGAGGACCAAAGGCCTCCTACAAACTGACATCAGGCACCTGGGCAGCTGACTTTACTTACCCCTGGAAACAGCCCATCGTTTGTGCCCAACTCCCTCTGCCGGGCACCTGGCCTCGGCCACCTACAATCCCGAACGGAACAGCATTTCTTCCAGATGCAAGCTGCTACAAGCTGGAAGAATGGCTTCCCTTGGAGGGCCAAAGGCCTCCTACAAACTGACATCAGGAACCTGGGCAGCTGACTTTACTTACCCCTGGATTCAGCCCATCCTTTCTTCCCCGCTCCCTCTGCCGGGCACCAGGCCTCGGCCGCCTACAATCCTGAACGGAACAGGATTTCTTCCAGATGCAAGCTGCCACAAGCAGGAAGCCTGGCTTCCCTTGGATGGCCAAAGGCCTCCGACAAACTGATATCAGGAACGTGGGCAGCTGACTTTACTTACCCCTCTAAACAGGACATCCTTTGTGCCCAACTCCCTCTGCCGGGCACCTGGTCTCGGACACCTACAATCCCGAACGAAACAGCATTCCTTCCTGATGCAAGCTGCCAGAAGCAGGAAGCCTGGCTTCCCATGGAGGGCCAAAGGCCTCCTACAAACTGCCCTCAGGCACCTGGGCAGCTGACTTTAGTTACTTCTGGAAACAGCCCATCCTTTGTGCCCAACCCCCTCTGCCGGGCACCTGGCCTCGGCCACCTACAATCCCGAACGGAACAGCATTTCTTCCAGATGCATGCTGCCACAAGCAGGAAACCTGGCTTCCCATCGAGGGCCAAAGGCCTCCTACAAACTGACATCAGGCACCTGGGCAGCTGACCTTACTTACCCCTGGAAACAGGTCATCATTTGTGCCCAACTGCCTCAGCCGGGCACCCTGCTACGGCCACCTACAGTCCCGAACGGAACAGCATTTCTTCCAGATGCAAGCTGCCACAAGCTGGAAACGTGGCTTCCCTTGGAGGGCCAAAGGCCTCCTACAAACTGACATCAGGCACCTTGGCTGCTGACTTTACTTACCCCTGGAAACAGGCCATCTTTTGTGCCCAACTCCCTCTGCCGGGCACCTGGCCTTGGCCACCTACAATCCCGAACGGAACAGGATTTCTTCCCGATGCAAGCTGCTACTAGCTGGAAGCCTGGCTTCCCATGGAGGACCAAAGGCCTCCTACAAACTGACATCAGGCACCTGGGCAGCTGACTTTACTTTCCTCATGAAAAAGGCCATCATTTGTGCCCAACTCCCTCTGCCGGGCACCTGGCCTCGGCCACCTACAATCCCGAACGGAACAGCATTTCTTCCAGATGCAAGCTGCCACAAGCTGGAAGACTGGCTTCCCTTGGAGGGCCAAAGGCCTCCTAAAAACTGACATCAGGCACCTGGGCAGCTGACTTTACTTACCCCTGGAAACAGCCCATCCTTTGTGCCCAACTCCCTCTGCCGGGCACCAGGCCTCGGCCACCTACAATACCGAACTTAACAGGATTTCTTCCAGATACAAGCTGCCACAAACTGGAAGCCTGGCTTCCCTTAGAGGGCCAAAGGCCTCCTACAAACTGACATCAGGCACCTGGGCAGCTGACTTTACTTACCCCTGGAAACAGGCCATCCTTTGTGCCCAACTCCCCCTGCCGGGCACCTGGCCTCGGCCACCTACAATCCCGAACGGAACAGGAGTTCTTCCAGATGCAAGCTGCCACAAGCTGGAAACGTGGCTTCACTTGGAGGGCCAAAGGCCTCCTACAAACTGACATCAGGCACCTGGGCAGCGGACTTTACTTACCCCTGGAAACAGGCCATCTTTTGTGCCCAACTCGCTCTGCCGGGCCCCTGGCCTTGGCCACCTAATATCCCGAAAGGAACAGGATTTCTTCCTGATGCAAGCTGCTACTAGCTGGAAGCCTGGCTTCCCATGGAGGACCAAAGGCCTCCTACAAACTGACATCAGGCACTTGGGCATCTGACTTTACTTTCCTCATGAAAAAAACCATCATTTGTGCCCAACTCCCTCTGCTGAGCACCTGGCCTCGGCCACCTACAATCCTGAACGGAACAGGATTTCTTCCAGATGCAAGCTGCCACAAACTGGAAGCCTCGCTGCCCTTGGAGGACCAAAGGCCTCCTACAAACTGACATCAGGCACCTGGGCAGCTGACTTTACTTACCCCTGGAAACAGGCCATCCTTTGTGCCCAACTCCGTTTGCCGGGCGCCTGGCCTCGGCCACCTACAATCCCGAACGGAACAGCATTTCTTCCAGATGCAAGCTGCCACAAGCAGGAAGACTAGCTTCCCTTGGAGGGCCAAAGGTCTCCTACAAACTGACATCAGGCACCTGGGCAGCTGACTTTACTTACCCCTGGAAATAGCCCATCCTTTGTGCCCAACTCCCTCTGCCGGGCGCCTGGCCTTGGCCACCTACAATCCCGAACGGAACAGCATTTCTTCCAGATGCAAGCTGCCACAAGCAGGATGACTAGCTTCCCTTGGAGGGCCAAAGGCCTCCTACAAACTGACATCAGGCACCTGGGCAGCTGACTTTATTTACCCCTGGAAACAGCCCATCCTTTGTGCCCAACTCCCTCAGCCCGGCAACTGGCCTCGGCCGCCTATTATCCTGAACGGAACAGGATTTCTTCCAGATAAAAGCTGCCACAAGCAGGAAGCCTGGCATCCCTTGGAGGGCCAAAGGCCGCCGACAAACTGACATCAGGCACGTGGGCAGCTGACTTTACTTACCCCTCTAAACAGGACATCCTTTGTGCCCAACTCCCTCTGCCGGGCACCTGGTCTCGGACACCTACAATCCTGAACGAAACAGCATTCCTTCCTGATGCATGCTGCCACAAGCTGGAAGCCTGGCTTCCCATGGAGGGCCAAAGGCCTCCTATAAACTGACATCAGGCACCTGGGCAGCTGACTTTAGTTACTTCTGGAAACAGGACATCCTTTGTGCCCAACTCTCTCAGCCGGGCAACTGGCCTCGGCCACCTACAATCCCGAACGGAACAGCATTTCTTCCAGATGCAAGCTGCCTTGAACAGGAAGACTTGCTTCCTCTGGAGGGCCAAAGGCCTCCTACAAACTGACATCAGGCACCTGGGCAGCTGACTTTACTTACCCCTGGAAACAGGCCATCCTTTGTGCCCAACTCCCTCTGCCGGGCACCTGGCCTTGGCCACCTACAATCCTGAACGGAACAGGACTTCTTCCAGATGCAAGCTGCCACAATCTGGAAGCCTGGCTTTCCTTAGAGGACCAAAGGCCTCCTACAAACTGACATCAGGCACCTGGGCAGCTGACTTTACTTTCCTCATGAAACAGCCCATCTTTGTGCCCAACTCCCTCTGCCGGGCACCAGGCCTCGGCCACCTACAATCCTGAACGGAAAAGCATTTCTTCCAGATGCAAGCTGCCACAAGTAGAAAATCTGGCTTCCCATGGAGGGCCAAAGGCCTCTTACAAACTGACATCAGGCACTTGGGCAGCTGACTTTACTTTCCTCATGAAACAGGCCATCATTTGTGCCCAACTCCCTCTGCCGGGCACCTGGCCTTGGCCACCTACAATCCCGAACAGAACAGCATTTCTTCCAGATGCAAGCTGCCTTGAACAGGAAGACTTGCTTCCCTTGGAGGGCCAAAGGCCTTTTACAAACTGACATCAGGCACCTGGGCAGCTGACTTTACTTACCCCTGGAAACAGGACATGCTTTGTGCCCAACTCCCTCTGCCGGGCACCAGGCCTTGGCCACCTACAATCCCGAACGGAACAGGATTTCTTCCAGATGCAAGCTGCCACAAGCAGGAATCGTGGCTTCCCATGGAGGGCCAAAAGCCACCTACAAACTGACATCAGGCACCTGGGCAGCTGACTTTACTTTCCTCATGAAACAGCCCATCATTTGTGCCCAACTCCCTCTGCCGGGCACCTGGCCTCGGCCACCTACAATCCCGAACGGAACAGGATTTCTTCCAGATGCAAGCTGCCACAAACTGGAAGCCTGGCTTCCCATGGAGGGCCAAAGGCCTCCTACAAACTGACATCAGGCACCTGGGCAGCTGACTTTACTTACCCCTGGAAACAGGCCATCCTTTGTGCCCAACTCCCTCTGCCGGGCACCAGGCCTCGGCCACATACAATCCCGAACGGAATAGGATTTCTTCCAGATGCAAGCTGCCACATGCAGGAAACCTGGCTTCCCATCGAGGGCCAAAGGCCTCCTACAAACTGACATCAGGCACCTGGGCAGCTGACCTTACTTACCCCTGGAAACAGCCCATCCTTTGTGTCCGTCTGCCTCAGCCGGGCACCCTGCCCCGGCCACCTACAATCCCGAACGGAACAGCATTTCTTCCAGATGCAAGCTGCCACAAGCAGGAAGCCTGGCTTCCCTTGGAGGGCCAAAGGCCTCCTACAAACTGACATCAGGCACCTGGGCAGCTGACTTTACTTACCCCTGGAAACAGGCCATCCTTTGTGCCCAACTCCCTCTGCCGGGCACCTGGCCTAGGTCACCTACAATCCCGAACGGAACAGGAGTTCTTCCCGAAGCAAGCTGCCACTAGCTGGAAGCCTGGCTTCCCATGGAGGACCAAAGGCCTCCTACAAACTGACATCAGGCACTTGGGCAGCTGACATTACTTTCCTCATGAAATAGGCCATCATTTGTGCCCAACTCCCTCTGCTGGGCACCTGGCCTCGGGCACCTACAATCCCGAACGGAACAGGATTTCTTTCAGATGCAAGCTGCCACACACTGGAAGCCTGGCTTCCCATGGAGGGCCAAAGGCCTCCTACAAACTGACATCAGGCACCTGGGCAGCTGACTTTACTTACCCCTGGAAACAGCCCATCCTTTGTGCCCAACTCCCGCTGCCGGGCACCTGGCCTCGGCCACCTACAATCCCGAACGGAACAGCATTTCTTCCAGATGCAAGCTGCCAAAAGCTGGAAGAATGGCTTCCCTTGGAGGGCCAAAGGCCTCCTACAAACTGACATCAGGCACCTGGGCAGCTGACTTTACTTACCCCGGGAAACAGGCCATCCTTTGTGCCCAACTCCCTCAGCCCAGCAACTGGCCTCGGCCACCTACAATCCCGAACGAAACAGGAGTTCTTCCAGATGCAAGCTGCCACAATCTGGAAACGTGGCTTCACTTGGAGGGTCAAAGGCCTCCTACAGACTGACATCAGGCACCTGGGCAGCTGACTTTACTTACCCCTGGAAACAGGCCATCCTTTGTGCCCAACTCCCTCTGCCGGGCACCTGGCCTCGGCCACCTACAATCCCGGACGGAACAGCATTTCTTCCAGATGCAAGCTGCCAAAAGCTGGAAGAATGGCTTCCCTTGGAGGGCCAAAGGCCTCCTACAAACTGACATCAGGCACCTGGGCAGCTGACTTTACTTACCCCTGGAAACAGCCCATCCTTTGTGCCCAACTCCCTCAGCCCAGCAACTGGCCTCGGCCACCTACAATCCCGAACGGAACAGGATTTCTTCCAGATGCAAGCTGCCTTGAACAGGAAGACTAGCTTCCCTTGGAGGGCCAAAGGCCTCCTACAAACTGACATCAGGCACCTGGGCAGCTGACTTTACTTTCCTCATGAAACAGGCCATCATTTGTGCCCAACTCCCTCTGCCGGGCACCTGGCCTCGGCCACCTACAATCCCGGACGGAACAGCATTTCTTCCAGATGCAAGCTGCCAAAAGCTGGAAGAATGGCTTCCCTTGGAGGGCCAAAGGCCTCCTACAAACTGACATCAGGCACCTGGGCAGCTGACTTTACTTACCCCTGGAAACAGCCCATCCTTTGTGCCCAACTCCCTCAGCCTAGCAACTGGCCTCGGCCACCTACAATCCCGAACGGAACAGGAGTTCTTACAGATGCAAGCTGCCACAAGCTGGAACGTGACTTCACTTGGAGGGCCAAAGGCCTCCTACAAACTGACATCAGGCACCTGGGCAGCTGACCTTACTTACCCCTGGAAACAGGACATGCTTTGTGCCCAACTCCCTCTGCCGGGCACCCTGCTCCGGCCACCAACAATCCCGAACGGAACAGCATTTCTTCCAGATGCAAGCTGCCACAAGCAGGAAGCCTGGCTTCCCTTGGAGGACCAAAGGCCTCCTACAAACTGACATCAGGTACCTGGGCAGCTGACTTTACTTACCCCTGGAAACAGCCCATCCTTTGTGCCCAACTCCCCCTGCCAGGCACCTGGCCTTGGCCACCTACAATCCCGAACGGAACAGGAGTTCTTCCAGATGCAAGCTGCCACAAGCAGGAAGCCTGGCTTCACTTGGAGGGTCAAAGGCCTCCTACAAACTGACATCAGGCACCTGGGCAGCGGACTTTATTTACCCCTGGAAACAGGCCATCCTTTGTGCCCAACTCCCTCTGCCGGGCACCTGGCCTCGGCCACGTACAATCCCGAACGGAACAGGATTTCTTCCCGATGCAAGCTTCCACTAGCTGGAAGCCTGGCTTTCCATGGAGGACCAAAGGCCTCCTACAAACTGACATCAGGCACTTGGGCAGCTGACTTTACTTTCTTCATGTAACAGGTCATCCTTTGTGCCCAACTCCCGCTGCTGGGCACCAGGCCTCGGCCACCTACAATCCCGAACGGAACAGGATTTCTTCCAGATGCAAGCTGCCACAAACTGGAAGCCTGGCTTCCCTTGGAGGGCCAAAGGCCTCCTACAAACTGACATCAGGCACCTGGGCAGCTGACTTTACTTACCCCTGGAAACAGGACATCCTTTGTGCCCAACTCCTTCTGCCGGGCACCTGGCCTCGGACACCTACAATCCCGAACGGAACAGGATTTCTTCCAGATTCAAGCTGCCACAAGCAGGAAGACTAGCTTCCCTTGGAGGGCCAAAGGCCTCCTACAAACTGACATCAGGCACCTGGGCAGCTGACTTTACTTGCCCCTGGAAACAGGCCATCCTTTGTGCCCAACTCCCTCTGCCGGGCACCTGGCCTCGGCCACCTACAATCCCGAACAGAACAGGATTTCTTCCCGATGCAAGCTGCCACTAGCTGGAAGCCTGGCTTCCCATGGAGGACCAAAGGCCTCCTACAAACTGACATCAGGCACTTGGGCAGCTGACTTTACTTTCCTCATGAAACAAGCCATCATTTGTGCCCAACTCCCTCTGCTGGGCCCCTGGCCTCGGCCACCTACAATCCCGAACGGAACAGCATTTCTTCCAGATGCAAGCTGCCACAAACTGGAAGCCTGGCTTCCCTTGGAGGGCAAAAGGCCTCCTACAAACTGACATCAGGCACCTGGGGAGCTGACTTTACTTACCCCTGGAAACAGCCCATCTTTTGTGTCCAACTCCCTCAGCCAGGCACCCAGCTCCGGCCTCCTACAATCCCGAACAGAACAGGATTTCTTCCAGATGCAAGCTGCCACAAGCAGGAAGCCTGGCTTCCCATGGAGGGCCAAAGGCCTCCTACAAAGTGAAATCAGACACCTGGGCAGCTGACTTTACTTACCCCTGGAAACTGGACATCCTTTGTGCCCAACTCCCTCAGCCGGGCACCTGGCCTCGGCCACCTACAATCCCGAACGGAACAGCATTTCTTCCAGATGCAAGCTGCCACAGGCAGGAAGAATGGCTTCCCTTGGAGGGCCAAAGGCCTCCTACAAACTGACATCAGGCACCTGGGCAGCTGACTTTACTTACCCCTGGAAACAGGCCATCATTTGTGCCCAACTCCCTCAGCCCAGCAACTGGCCTCGGCCACCTACAATCCCGAACGGAACAGGATTTCTTCCAGATGCAAGCTGCCTTGAACAGGAAGACTAGCTTCCCTTGGAGGGCCAAAGGCCTCCTACAAACTGACATCAGGCACCTGGGCAGCTGACTTTACTTTCCTAAAGAAACAGGCCATCATTTGTGCCCAACTCCCGCTACTGGCCACCTGGCCTCGGCCACCTACAATCCCGAACGGAACAGGATTTCTTCCAGAGGCAAGCTGCCACAAACTGGAAGGCAAGCTTCCCTTGGAGGGCCAAAGGCCTCCTACAAACTGACATCAGGCACCTGGGCAGCTGACTTTACTTACCCGTGGAAACAGCCCATTCTTTGTGCCAAACACCCTCTGCCGGCACCAGGCCTCGGCCACCTACAATCCCGAACGGAATAGGATTTCTTCCAGATGCAAGCTGCCACAAGCAGGAAACCTGGCTTCCCATGGAGGGCCAAAGGCCTCCTACAAACTTACATCAGGCCCCTGGGGAGCTGACTTTACTTACCCCTGGAAACAGGACATGTTTTTTGCCCAACTCCCTCTGCCGGGCACCTGGCCTCGGCCACCTACAATCCCGAACGGAACAGCATTTCTTCCAGATGCAAGCTGCCACAGGCAGGAAGCCTGGCTTCCCATGGAGGGCCAAAGGCCTCCTACAAACTGACATCAGGCACCTGGGCAGCTGACCTTACTTACCCCTGGAAACAGCCCATCCTTTATGCCCAACTCCCTCAGCCTGGCACCCATCTCCAGCCACCTAAAATCCCAAACGGAACAGCATTTCTTCCCGATGCAAGCTGCCACAAGCAGGAAGCCTGGCTTCTCCTGGATGGCCAAAGGCCTCCTACAAACTGACATCAGGCACCTGGGCACCTGACTATACTTACCCCTGGAAACAACCCATCCTTTGTGCCCAACTCCCCCTGCCAGGCACCTGGCCTCGGCCACCTACAATCCCGAACGGAACAGGAGTTCTTCCAGATGCAAGCTGCCACAAGCTGGAAACGTGGCTTCACTTGGTGGGTCAAAGGCCTCCTACAAACTGACATCAGGCACCTGGGCAGCTGACTTTATTTACCCCTGGAAACAGGCCATCCTTTGTGCCCAACTCCCTCTGCCGGGCACCTGGCCTCGGCCACGTACAATCCCGAACGGAACAGGATTTCTTCCCGATGCAAGCTTCCACTAGCTGGAAGCCTGGCTTCCCATGGAGGACCAAAGGCCTCCTACAAACTGACATCAGGCACTTGGGCAGCTGACTTTACTTTCTTCATGAAACAGGCCATCCTTTGTGCCCAACTCCCACTGCTGGGCACCTGGCCTCGGCCACCTACAATCCCGAACGGAACAGGATTTCTTTCAGATGCAAGCTGCCACAAACTGGAAGCCTGGCTTCCCTTGGAGGGCCAAAGGCCTCCTACAAACTGACATCAGGCACCTGGGCAGCTGACTTTACTTACCCCTGGAAACAGGCCATCCTTTGTGCCCAACTCCTTCTGCCGGGCACCTGGCCTCGGCCACCTACAATCCCGAACGGAACAGGATTTCTTCCAGATTCAAGCTGCCACAAACTGGAAGACAAGCTTCCCTTGGAGGGCCAAAGGCCTCCTACAAACTGACATCAGGCACCTGGGCAGCTGAGTTTACTTACCCCTGGAAACAGGCCATCCTTTGTGCCCAACTCCCTCTGCCGGGCCCACAGCTTTGGCCACCTACAATCCTGAACGGAACAGGATTTCTTCCAGATGCAAGTTGCCACAAGCTGGAAATGTGGCTTCACATGGAGGGCCAAAGGCCCCCTACAAACTGACATCAGGCACCTGGGCAGCTGACTTTACTTTCCTTAAGAACGGGCCATCATTTGTGCCCAACTCCCTTTCCTGGGCACCTGGCCTTGGCCACCTACAATCCCGAACGGAACAGGATTTCTTCCAGATGCAAGCTGCCACAAACTGGAAACCTGTCTTCCCTTGGAGGGCCAAAGGCCTCCTACAAACTGACATCAGGCACCTGGGCAGCTGACTTTACTTACCATTGGAAACAGGCCATCCTTTGTGCCCAACTCCCTCTGCCGGGCACCCTGCTCCGGCCACCTACAATCCCGAACGGAACAGCATTTCTTCCAGATGCAAGCTGCCACAAACTGGAAGACTAGCTTCCCTTGGAGGGACAAAGGCCTCCTACAAAATGTCATCAGGCACGTGGGCAGCTGACTTTACTTACCCCTGGAAACAGGCCATCCTTTGTGCCCAACTCCCCCTGCCGGACACCTGGCCTCGGCCACCTACAATCCCGAACGGAACCGGAGTTCTTCCAGATGCAAGCTGCCACAAGCAGTAAACCTGGCTTCCCATGGAGGGCCAAAGGCCTCCTACAAACTGACATCAGGCACCTGGGCAGCTGACTTTACTTACCCCTGGAAACAGGTCATCCTTTGTTCCCAATTCCCCCAGCTGGGCACCTAGCTCCGGCCACCTACAAACCCGAACGGAACAGGAGTTCTTCCAGATGCAAGCTGCCACAAGCAGGAAGCTTGGCTTCACTTGGAGGGCCAAAGGCCTCCTACAAACTGACATCAGGCACCAGGGCTGCTGACTTTACTTTCCTAAAGAATCAGGCCATCATTTGTGCCCAACTCCCGCTACCGGCCACATTGCCTCGGCCACCTACAATCCCGAACGGAACAGGATTTCTTCCAGAGGCAAGCTGCCACAAACTGGAAGCCTGTCTTCCCTTGGAGGGCCAAAGGCCTCCTACAAACTGACATCAGGCACCTGGGCAGCTGACTTTACTTACCCGTGGAAACAGCCCATTCTTTGTGCCCAACACTCTCTGCCGGCACCAGGCCTCGGCCACCTTCAATCCCGAACGGAATAGGATTTCTTCCAGATGCAAGCTGCCACAAGCAGGAAACCTGGCTTCCCATGGAGGGCCAAAGGCCTCCTACAAACTTACATCAGGCCCCTGGGGAGCTGACTTTACTTACCCCTGGAAACAGGACATGTTTTTTGCCCAACTCCCTCTGCCGGGAACCTGGCCTCGGCCACCTACAATCCCGAACGGAACAGCATTTCTTCCAGATGCAAGCTGCCACAGGCAGGAAGCCTGGCTTCCCATGGAGGGCCAAAGGCCTCCTACAAACTGACATCAGGCACCTGGGCAGCTGACCTTACTTACCCCTGGAAACAGCCCATCCTTTGTGCCCAACTCCCTCAGCCTGGCACCCATCTCCGGCCACCTAAAATCCCAAACGGAACAGCATTTCTTCCCGATGCAAGCTGCCACAAGCAGGAAGCCTGGCTTCTCCTGGATGGCCAAAGGCCTCCTACAAACTGACATCAGGCACCTGGGCACCTGACTATACTTACCCCTGGAAACAGCCCATCCTTTGTGCCCAACTCCCCCTGCCAGGCACCTGGCCTCGGCCACCTACAATCCCGAACGGAACAGGATTTCTTCCAGATGCAAGCTGCCACAAACTGGAAGACAAGCTTCCCTTGGAGGGCCAAAGGCCTCCTACAAACTGACATCAGGCACCTGGGCAGCTGACTTTACTTACCCCTGGAAACAGCCCATCCTTTGTGCCCAACTTCCTCAGCTGGGCGCCAGGCCTCGGCCACCTACAATCCTGAACGGAACAGGATTTCTTCCAGATGCAAGCTGCCACAAGCAGGAAGCGTGGCTTCCCATAGAGGGCCAAAGGACTCCTACAAACTGAAATCAGGCACGTGGGCAGCTGACTTTACTTACCCCTTTAAACAGGACATCCTTTGTGCCCAACTCCCTCTGCCGGGCACCTGGCCTCGGCCACCTACAAACCCGAACGGAACAGGATTTCTTCCCGATGCAAGCTGCCACAAGCTGGAAGACTGGTTTCCCATGGAGGACCAAAGGCCTCCTACAAACTGACATCAGGCACCTGGGCAGCTGACTTTACTTACTCCTGGAAACAGCCCATCCTTTGTGCCCAACTCCCTCTTCCGGGCACCTGGCCTCGGCCACCTACAATCCTGAACGGAACACGATTTCTTCCAGATGCAAGCTGCCACAAGCAGGACGCCTGGCTTCCCATGGAGGGCCAAAGGCCTCCTACAAACTGACATCAGGCACGTGGGCAGCTGACTTTACTTACCCCTGGAAACAGCCCATCCTTTGTGCCCAACTCCCTCTGCCGGGCACCTGGCCTCGGCCACCTACAATCCCGAACGGAACAGGATTTCTTCCAGATGCAAGCTGCCACAAACTGGAAGACAAGCTTCCCTTGGAGGGCCAAAGGCCTCCTACAAACTGACATCAGGCACCTGGGCAGCTGACTTTACTTACCCCTGGAAACAGGCCATCCTTTGTGCCCAACTCCCTCTGCCGGGCACCAGGCCTCGCCCACCTACAATCCCGAACGGAACAGGATTTCTTCCAGATGCAAGCTGCCACAAACTGGAAGACAAGCTTCCCTTGGAGGGCCAAAGGCCTCCTACAAACTGACATCAGGCACCTGGGCAGCTGACTTTACTTACCCCTGGAAACAGGCCATCCTTTGTGCCCAACTCCCTCTGCCGGGCACCAGGCCTCGTCTACCTACAATCCCGAACGGAGCAGGATTTCTTCCAGATGCAAGCTGCCACAAACTGGAAGACAAGCTTCCCTTGGAGGGACAAAGGCCTCCTACAAAATGTCATCAGGCACCTGGGCAGCTGACTTTACTTACCCCTGGAAACAGGCCATCCTTTGTGCCCAACTCCCTCTGCCGGGCCCACAGCTTTGGCCACCTACAATCCCGAACAAAACAGGAGTTCTTCCAGATGCAAGCTGCCACAAGCTGGAAATGTGGCTTCACTTGCGGGGCCAAAGGCCTCCTACAAACTGACATCAGGCACCTGGGCAGCTGACTTTACTTTCCTCATGAAACAGGCCATCATTTGTGCCCAACTCCCTCTGCCAAGCACCAGGCCTCGCCCACCTACAATCCCGAACGGAACAGGATTTCTTCCAGATGCAAGCTGCCACAAACTGGAAGACAAGCTTCCCTTGGAGGGCCAAAGGCCTCCTACAAACTGACATCAGGCACCTGGGCAGCCGACTTTACTAACCCCTGGAAACAGGCCATCCTTTGTGCCCAACTCCCTCTGCCGGGCACCAGGCCTCGGCCACCTACAATCCTGAACGGAACAGGATTTCTTCCAGATGCAAGCTGCCACAAACTGGAAGCCTGTCATCCCTTGGAGGGCCAAAGGCCTCCTACAAACTGACATCAGGCACCTGGGCAGCTGACCTTACTTACCCCTGGATCCCAGCCATCATTTGTGCCCAACTCCCTCTGCCGGGCACCTGGCCTCGGCCACCTACAATCCCGAACGGAACAGGATTTCTTCCAGATGCAAGCTGCCAAAAGCAGGAAACCTGGCTTCCCATGGAGGGCCAAAGGCCTCCTACAAACTGACATCAGGCACCTGGGCAGCTGACTTTACTTACTCCTGGAAACAGCCCATCCTTTGTGCCCAACTCCCTCTGCCGGGCACCTGGCCTCGGCCACCTACAATCCCGAACGGAACAGGATTTCTTCCAGATGCAAGCTGCCACAAACTGGAAGACAAGCTTCCCTTGGAGGGCCAAAGGCCTCCTACAAACTGACATCAGGCACCTGGGCAGCTGACTTTACTTACCCCTGGAAACAGCCCATCCTTTGAGCCCAACTCCCTCTGCCGGGCACCAGGCCTCGCCCACCTACAATCCCGAACGGAACAGGATTTCTTCCAGATGCAAGCTGCCACAAACTGGAAGACAAGCTTCCCTTGGAGGGCCAAAGGCCTCCTACAAACTGACATCAGGCACCTGGGCAGCTGACTTTACTTACCCCTGGAAACAGGCCATCCTTTGTGCCCAACTCCCTCTGCCGGGCACCAGGCCTCGGCCACCTACAATCCTGAACGGAACAGGATTTCTTCCAGATGCAAGCTGCCACAAACTGGAAGCCTGTCATCCCTTGGAGGGCCAAAGGCCTCCTACAAACTGACATCAGGCACCTGGGCAGCTGACCTTACTTACCCCTGGAAACCAGCCATCATTTGTGCCCAACTCCCTCTGCCGGGCACCTGGCCTCGGCCACCTACAATCCCGAACGGAACAGGATTTCTTCCAGATGCAAGCTGCCACAAGCAGGAAACCTGGCTTCACATGGAGGGCCAAAGGCCTCCTACAAACTGACATCAGGCACCTGGGCAGCTGACATTACTTGCCCCTGGAAACAGGCCATCCTTTGTGCCTAACTCCCTCTGCCAAGCACCAGGCCTTGCCCACCTACAATCCCGAACGGAACAGGATTTCTTCCAGATGCAAGCTGCCACAAACTGGAAGACAAGCTTCCCTTGGAGGGCCAAAGGCCTCCTACAAACTGACATCAGGCACCTGGGCAGCTGACTTTACTTACCCCTGGAAACAGCCCATCCTTTGTGCCCAACTCCCTCTGCCGGGCACCAGGCCTCGCCCACCTACAATCCCGAACGGAACAGGATTTCTTCCAGATGCAAGCTGCCACAAACTGGAAGACTGGTTTCCCATGGAGGACCAAAGGCCTCCTACAAAATGACATCAGGCACCTGGGCAGCTGACTTTACTTACTCCTGGAAACAGCCCATCATTTGTGCCCAACTCCCTCTGCCGGGCACCAGGCCTCGGCCACCTACAATCCTGAACGGAACACGATTTCTTCCAGATGCAAGCTGCCACAAGCAGGACGCCTGGCTTCCCATGGAGGGCCAAAGTCCTCCTACAAACTGACATCAGGCACCTGGGCAGCGGACTTTACTTACCCCTGGAAACAGCCCATCCTTTGTGCCCAACTCCCTCTGCCGGGCACCTGGCCTCGGCCACCTACAATCCCGAACGGAACAGGATTTCTTCCAGATGCAAGCTGCCACAAACTGGAAGCCTGTCATCCCTTGGAGGGACAAAGGCCTCCTACAAACTGTCATCAGGCACCTGGGCAGCTGACTTTACTTACCCCTGGAAACAGGCCATCCTTTGTGCCCAACTCCCTCTGCCGGGCCCACAGCTTTGGCCACCTACAATCCCGAACAAAACAGGAGTTCTTCCAGATGCAAGCTGCCACAAGCTGGAAATGTGGCTTCACTTGGAGGGCCAAAGGCCTCCTACAAACTGACATCAGGGACCTGGGCAGCTGACTTTACTTTCCTAATGAAACAGGCCATCATTTGTGCCCAACTCCCTCTGCCAAGCACCAGGCCTCGGCCACCTACAATCCCGAACGGAACAGGATTTCTTCCAGATGCAAGCTGCCACAAACTGGAAGCCTGGCTTCCCTTGGAGGGCCAAAGGCCACCTATAAACTGACATCAGGCACCTGGGCAGCTGACTTTACTTACCCCTGGAAACAGCCCATCATTTGTGCCCAACTCCCTCTGCCGGGCACCAGGCTTCGCCCACCTACAATCCCGAACGGAACAGGATTTCTTCCAGATGCAAGCTGCCACAAACTGGAAGACTTGCTTCCGTTGGAGGGCCAAAGGTCACCTACAAACTGACATCAGGCACCTGGGCAGCTGACTTTACTTACCCCTGGAAACAGGTCATGCTTTGTTCCCAATTCCCCCAGCCGGGCACCTAGCTCCGGCCACCTACAATCCAGAACGAAACAGGATTTCTTCCAGATGCAAGCTGCCACAAGCAGGAAGCCTGGCTTCCCATGGAGGGCCAAAGGCCTCCTACAAACTGACATCAGGCACCTGGGCAGCTGACTTTACTTACCCCTGGAAACAGGACATCGTTTGTGCACAACTCCCTCTGCCGGGCACCTGGCCTCGGCCACCTACAATCCCGAACGGAACAGGATTTCTTCCAGATGCAAGCTGCCTTTAACAGGAAGACTAGCTTCCCTTGGAGGGCCAAAGGCCTCCTATAAACTGACATCAGGCATTTGGGCAGCTGACTTAACTTACCCCTGGAAACAGCCCATCATTTGTGCCCAACTCCCTCTGCCAAGCACCAGGTCTTGCCCACCTACAATCCCGAACGGAACAGGATTTCTTCCAGATGCAAGCTGCCACAAACTGGAAGACAAGCTTCCCTTGGAGGGCCAAAGGCCTCCTACAAACTGACATCAGGCACCTGGGCAGCTGACTTTACTTACCCCTGGAAACAGCCCATCCTTTGTGCCCAACTCCCTCTGCCGGGCACCAGGCCTCGCCCACCTACAATCCCGAACAGAACAGGATTTCTTCCAGATGCAAGCTGCCACAAACTGGAAACCTGGATTCCCTTGGAGGGCCAAAGGCCTCCTACAAACTGACATCAGGCACCTGGGCAGCTGACTTTACTTACCCCTGGAAACAGCCCATCCTTTGTGCCCAACTCCCTCTGCCGGGCACCAGGCCTCGCCCACCTACAATCCCGAACGGAACAGGATTTCTTCCAGATGCAAGCTGCCACAAACTGGAAACCTGGATTCCCTTGGAAGGCCAAAGGCCTCCTACAAACTGACATCAGGCACCTGGGCAGCTGACTTTACTTACCCCTGGAAACAGCCCATCCTTTGTGCCCAACTCCCTCTGCCGGGCACCAGGCCTCGGCCACCTACAATCCTGAACGGAACAGGATTTCTTCCAGATGCAAGCTGCCACAAGCAGGAAGCCTGGCTTCCCATGGAGGGCCAAAGGCCTCCTACAAACTGACATCAGGCACGTGGGCAGCTGACTTTACTTACCCCTCTAAACAGGACATCCTTTGTGCCCAACTCCCTCTGCCGGGCACCTGGCCTCGGCCACCTACAATCCCGAACGGAGCAGGATTTCTTCCCGATGCATGCTGCCACAAGCTGGAAGACTGGTTTTCAATGGAGGACCAAAGGCCTCCTACAAACTGACATCAGGCACCTGGGCAGCTGACTTTACTTACTCCTGGAAACAGCCCATCCTTTGTGCCCAACTCCCTCTGCCGGACACCAGGCCTCGGCCACCTACAATCCCGAACGGAACAGGATTTCTTCCAGATGCAAGCTGCCACAAGCAGGAAGCCTGGCTTCCCATGGAGGGCCAAAGGCCTCCTACAAACTGACATCAGGCACCTGGGCAGCTGACTTTACTTACCCCTCTAAACAGGACATCCTTTGAGCCCAACTCCCTCAGCCGGGCACCTGGCCTCGGCCACCTACAATCCCGAACGAAACAGCATTTCTTCCAGATGCAAGCTGCCACAAGCTGGAAGACTAGCTTCCCTTGGATGGCCAAAGGCCTCCTACAAACTGACATCAGGCACCTGGGCAGCTGACTTTACTTACCCCTGGAAACAGGCCATCTTTTGTGCCCAACTCCCTCTGCCGGGCACCAGGCCTCGCCCACCTACAATCCTGAACGGAACAGGATTTCTTCCAGATGCAAGCTGCCACAAACTGGAAGCCTGTCATCCCTTGGAGGGCCAAAGGCCTCCTACAAACTGCCATCAGGCACCTGGGCAGCTGACCTTACTTACCCCTGGAAACCAGCCATCATTTGTGCCCAACTACCTCTGCCGGGCACCTGGCCTCGGCCACCTACAATCCCGTACGGAACAGGATTTCTTCCAGATGCAAGCTGCCACAAGCAGGAAACCTGGCTTCCCATGGAGGGCCAAAGGCCTCCTACAAACTGACATCAGGCACCTGGGCAGCTGACTTTACTTACCCCTGGAAACAGCCCATCCTTTGTGCCCAACTCCCTCTGCCGGGCACCAGGCCTCGCCCACCTACAATCCCGAACGGAACAGGATTTCTTCCAGATGCAAGCTGCCACAAACTGGAAGACAAGCTTCCCTTGGAGGGCCAAAGGCCTCCTACAAACTGACATCAGGCACCTGGGCAGCTGACGTTACTTACCCCTGGAAACAGGCCATCCTTTGTGCCCAACTCCCTTTGCCGGGCACCAGGCCTCGGCCACCTACAATCCCGAACGGAACAGGATTTCTTCCAGATGCAAGCTGCCACAAACTGGAAGCCTGTCATCCCTTGGAGGGCCAAAGGCCTCCTACAAACTGACATCAGGCACCTGGGCAGCTGACCTTACTTACCCCTGGAAACCAGCCATCATTTGTGCCCAACTCCCTCTGCCGGGCACCTGGCCTCGGCCACCTACAATCCCGAACGGAACAGGATTTCTTCCAGATGCAAGCTGCCACAAGCAGTAAACCTGGCTTCCCATGGAGGGCCAAAGGCCTCCTACAAACTGACATCAGGCACCTGGGCAGCTGACTTTACTTACCCCTGGAAACAGCCCATCCTTTGTGCCCAACTCCCTCTGCCGGGCACCAGGCCTCGCCCACCTACAATCCCGAACGGAACAGGATTTCTTCCAGATGCAAGCTGCCACAAACTGGAAGACAAGCTTCCCTTGGAGGGCCAAAGGCCTCCTACAAACTGACATCAGGCACCTGGGCAGCTGACTTTACTTACCCCTGGAAACAGCCCATCCTTTGTGCCCAACTTCCTCTGCCGGGCACTAGGCCTCGGCCACCAACAATCCTGAACGGAACAAGATTTCTTCCAGATGCAAGCTGCCACAAGCAGGAAGCCTGGCTTCCCATGGAGGGCCGAAGGCCTCCTACAAACTGACATCAGGCACGTGGGCAGCTGACTTTACTTACCCCTCTAAACAGGACATCCTTTGTGCCCAACTCCTTCTGCCGGGCACCTGGCCTCGGCCACCTATAATCCCGAACGGAGCAGGATTTCTTCCCGATGCATGCTGCCACAAGCTGGAAGACTGGTTTCCAATGGAGGACCAAAGGCCTCCTACAAACTGACATCAGGCACCTGGGCAGCTGACTTTACTTACTCCTGGAAACAGCCCATCCTTTGTGCCCAACTCCCTCTGCCGGGCACCAGGCCTCGGCCACCTACAATCCCGAACGGAACAGGATTTCTTCCAGATGCAAGCTGCCACAAGCAGGAAGCCTGGCTTCCCATGGAGGGCCAAAGGCCTCCTACAAACTGACATCAGGCACGTGGGCAGCTGACTTTACTTACCCCTCTAAACAGGACATCCTTTGAGCCCATCTCCCTCTGCCGGGCACCTGGCCTCGGCAATCTACAATCCCGAACGAAACAGCATTTCTTCCAGATGCAAGCTGCCACAAGCAGGAAGACTAGCTTCCCTTGGAGGGCCAAAGGCCTCCTACAAACTGACATCAGGCACCTGGGCAGCTGACTTTACTTACCCCTGGAAACAGCCCATCCTTTGTGCCCAACTCCCTCTGCCGGGCACCAGGCCTCGGCCACCTACAATCCTGAACGGAACAGGATTTCTTCCAGATGCAAGCTGCCACAAACTGGAAGCCTGTCATCCCTTGGAGGGCCAAAGGCCTCCTACAAACTGACATCAGGCACCTGGGCAGCTGACCTTACTTACCCCTGGATCCCAGCCATCATTTGTGCCCAACTCCCTCTGCCGGGCACCTGGCTTCGGCCACCTACAATCCCGAACGGAACAGGATTTCTTCCAGATGCAAGCTGCCAAAAGCAGGAAACCTGGCTTCCCATGGAGGGCCAAAGGCCTCCTACAAACTGACATCAGGCACCTGGGCAGCTGACTTTACTTACCCCTGGAAACAGCCCATCCTTTGTGCCCAACTCCCTCTGCCGGGCACCTGGCCTCGGCCACCTACAATCCCGAACGGAACAGGATTTCTTCCAGATGCAAGCTTCCACAAACTGGAAGACAAGCTTTCCTTGGAGGGTCAAAGGCCTCCTACAAACTGACATCAGGCACCTGGGCAGCTGACTTTACTTACCCCTGGAAACAGCCCATCCTTTGTGCCCAACTCCCTCTGCCGGGCACCAGGCCTCGCCCACCTACAATCCCGAACGGAACAGGATTTCTTCCAGATGCAAGCTGCCACAAACTGGAAGACAAGCTTCCCTTGGAGGGCCAAAGGCCTCCTACAAACTGACATCAGGCACCTGGGCAGCTGACTTTACTTACCCCTGGAAACAGGCCATCCTTTGTGCCCAACTCCCTCTGCCGGGCACCAGGCCTCGGCCACCTACAATCCTGAACGGAACAGGATTTCTTCCAGATGCAAGCTGCCACAAACTGGAAGCCTGTCATCCCTTGGAGGGCCAAAGGCCTCCTACAAACTGACATCAGGCACCTGGGCAGCTGACCTTACTTACCCCTGGAAACCAGCCATCATTTGTGCCCAACTCCCTCTGCCGGGCACCTGGCCTCGCCCACCTACAATCCCGAACGGAACAGGATTTCTTCCAGATGCAAGCTGCCACAAGCAGTAAACCTGGCTTCCCATGGTGGGCCAAAGGCCTCCTACAAACTGACATCAGGCACCTGGGCAGCTGACATTACTTACCCCTGGAAACAGGCCATCCTTTGTGCCCAACTCCCTCTGCCAAGCACCAGGCCTTGCCCACCTACAATCCCGAACGGAGCAGGATTTCTTCCAGATGCAAGCTGCCACAAACTGGAAGACAAGCTTCCCTTGGAGGGCCAAAGGCCTCCTACAAACTGACATCAGGCACCTGGGCAGCTGACTTTACTTACCCCTGGAAACAGCCCATCCTTTGTGCCCAACTCCCTCTGCCGGGCACCAGGCCTCGCCCACCTACAATCCCGAACGGAACAGGATTTCTTCCAGATGCAAGCTGCCACAAGCTGGAAGACTGGTTTCCCATGGAGGACCAAAGGCCTCCTACAAACTGACATCAGGCACCTGGGCAGCTGACTTTACTTACTCCTGGAAACAGCCCATCCTTTGTGCCCAACTCCCTCTGCCGGGCACCAGGCCTCGCCCACCTACAATCCCGAACAGAACAGGATTTCTTCCAGATGCAAGCTGCCACAAGCTGGAAGACTGGTTTCCCATGGAGGACCAAAGGCCTCCTACAAACTGACATCAGGCACCTGGGCAGCTGACTTTACTTACTCCTGGAAACAGCCCATCCTTTGTGCCCAACTCCCTCTGCCGGGCCCACAGCTTTGGCCACCTACAATCCCGAACAAAACAGGAGTTCTTCCAGATGCAAGCTGCCACAAGCTGGAAATGTGGCTTCACTTGGAGGGCCAAAGGCCTCCTACAAACTGACATCAGGGACCTGGGCAGCTGACTTTACTTTCCTAATGAAACAGGCCATCATTTGTGCCCAACTCCCTCTGCCGGGCACCAGGCCTCGGCCACCTACAATCCTGAACGGAACAGGATTTCTTCCAGATGCAAGCTGCCACAAACTGGAAGCCTGTCATCCCTTGGAGGGCCAAAGGCCTCCTATAAACTGACATCAGGCACCTGGGCAGCTGACCTTACTTACCCCTGGAAACCAGCCATCATTTGTGCCCAACTCCCTCTGCCGGGCACCTGGCCTCGCCCACCTACAATCCCGAACGGAACAGGATTTCTTCCAGATGCAAGCTGCCACAAGCAGTAAACCTGGCTTCCCATGGAGGGCCAAAGGCCTCCTACAAACTGACATCAGGCACCTGGGCAGCTGACATTACTTACCCCTGGAAACAGGCCATCCTTTGTGCCCAACTCCCTCTGCCAAGCACCAGGCCTTGCCCACCTACAATCCCGAACGGAACAGGATTTCTTCCAGATGCAAGCTGCCACAAACTGGAAGACAAGCTTCCCTTGGAGGGCCAAAGGCCTCCTACAAACTGACATCAGGCACCTGGGCAGCTGACTTTACTTACCCCTGGAAACAGCCCATCCTTTGTGCCCAACTCCCTCTGCCGGGCACCAGGCCTCGCCCACCTACAATCCCGAACGGAACAGGATTTCTTCCAGATGCAAGCTGCCACAAGCTGGAAGACTGGTTTCCCATGGAGGACCAAAGGCCTCCTACAAACTGACATCAGGCACCTGGGCAGCTGACTTTACTTACTCCTGGAAACAGCCCATCCTTTGTGCCCAACTCCCTCTGCCGGGCACCAGGCCTCGGCCACCTACAATCCTGAACGGAGCAGGATTTCTTCCAGATGCAAGCTGCCACAAACTGGAAGCCTGTCATCCCTTGGAGGGCCAAAGGCCTCCTACAAACTGACATCAGGCACCTGGGCAGCTGACCTTACTTACCCCTGGAAACCAGCCATCATTTGTGCCCAACTCCCTCTGCCGGGCACCTGGCCTCGGCCACCTACAATCCCGAACGGAACAGGATTTCTTCCAGATGCAAGCTGCCACAAGCAGGAAACCTGGCTTCACATGGAGGGCCAAAGGCCTCCTACAAACTGACATCAGGCACCTGGGCAGCTGACATTACTTGCCCCTGGAAACAGGCCATCCTTTGTGCCCAACTCCCTCTGCCAAGCACCAGGCCTTGCCCACCTACAATCCCGAACGGAACAGGATTTCTTCCAGATGCAAGCTGCCACAAACTGGAAGACAAGCTTCCCTTGGAGGGCCAAAGGCCTCCTACAAACTGACATCAGGCACCTGGGCAGCTGACTTTACTTACCCCTGGAAACAGCCCATCCTTTGTGCCCAACTCCCTCTGCCGGGCACCAGGCCTCGCCCACCTACAATCCCGAACGGAACAGGATTTCTTCCAGATGCAAGCTGCCACAAGCTGGAAGACTGGTTTCCCATGGAGGACCAAAGGCCTCCTACAAACTGACATCAGGCACCTGGGCAGCTGACTTTACTTACTCCTGGAAACAGCCCATCCTTTGTGCCCAACTCCCTCTGCCGGGCACCAGGCCTCGGCCACCTACAATCCTGAACGGAACACGATTTCTTCCAGATGCAAGCTGCCACAAGCAGGACGCCTGGCTTCCCATGGAGGGCCAAAGTCCTCCTACAAACTGACATCAGGCACCTGGGCAGCGGACTTTACTTACCCCTGGAAACAGCCCATCCTTTGTGCCCAACTCCCTCTGCCGGGCACCTGGCCTCGGCCACCTACAATCCCGAACGGAACAGGATTTCTTCCAGATGCAAGCTGCCACAAACTGGAAGACAAGCTTCCCTTGGAGGGCCAAAGGCCTCCTACAAACTGACATCAGGCACCTGGGCAGCTGACTTTACTTACCCCTGGAAACAGCCCATCCTTTGTGCCCAACTCCCTCTGCCGGGCACCAGGCCTCGTCCACCTGCAATCCCGAACGGAGCAGGATTTCTTCCAGATGCAAGCTGCCACAAACTGGAAGACAAGCTTCCCTTGGAGGGACAAAGGCCTCCTACAAACTGTCATCAGGCACCTGGGCAGCTGACTTTACTTACCCCTGGAAACAGGCCATCCTTTGTGCCCAACTCCCTCTGCCGGGTCCACAGCTTTGGCCACCTACAATCCCGAACAAAACAGGAGTTCTTCCAGATGCAAGCTGCCACAAGCTGGAAATGTGGCTTAACTTGGAGGGCCAAAGGCCTCCTACAAACTGACATCAGGGACCTGGGCAGGTGACTTTACTTTCCTAATGAAACAGGCCATCATTTGTGCCCAACTCCCTCTGCCAAGCACCAGGCCTCGGCCACCTACAATCCCGAACGGAACAGGATTTCTTCCAGATGCAAGCTGCCACAAACTGGAAGACTTGCTTTCGTTGGAGGGCCAAAGGTCACCTACAAACTGACATCAGGCACCTGGGCAGCTGACTTTACTTACCCCTGGAGACAGGTCATGCTTTGTTCCCAATTCCCCCAGCCGGGCACCTAGCTCCGGCCACCTACAATCCAGAACGAAACAGGATTTCTTCCAGATGCAAGCTGCCACAAGCAGGAAGCCTGGCTTCCCATGGAGGGCCAAAGGCCTCCTACAAACTGACATCAGGCACCTGGGCAGCTGACTTTACTTACCCCTGGAAACAGGACATCGTTTGTGCACAACTCCCTCTGCCGGGCACCTGGCCTCGGCCACCTACAATCCCGAACGGAACTGCATTTCTTCCAGATGCAAGCTGCCTTTAACAGGAAGACTAGCTTCCCTTGGAGGGCCAAAGGCCTCCTATAAACTGACATCAGGCATTTGGGCAGCTGACTTAACTTACCCCTGGAAACAGCCCATCATTTGTGCCCAACTCCCTCTGCCAAGCACCAGGTCTTGCCCACCTACAATCCCGAACGGAACAGGATTTCTTCCAGATGCAAGCTGCCACAAACCGGAAGACAAGCTTCCCTTGGAGGGCCAAAGGCCTCCTACAAACTGACATCAGGCACCTGGGCAGCTGACTTTACTTACCCCTGGAAACAGCCCATCCTTTGTGCCCAACTCCCTCTGCCGGGCACCAGGCCTCGCCCACCTACAATCCCGAACGGAACAGGATTTCTTCCAGATGCAAGCTGCCACAAACTGGAAACCTGGATTCCCTTGGAGGGCCAAAGGCCTCCTACAAACTGACATCAGGCACCTGGGCAGCTGACTTTACTTACCCCTGGAAACAGCCCATCCTTTGTGCCCAACTCCCTCTGCCGGGCACCAGGCCTCGCCCACCTACAATCCCGAACGGAACAGGATTTCTTCCAGATGCAAGCTGCCACAAACTGGAAACCTGGATTCCCATGGAGGGCCAAAGGCCTCCTACAAACTGACATCAGGCACCTGGCCAGCTGACTTTACTTACCCCTGGAAACAGCCCATCCTTTGTGCCCAACTCCCTCTGCCGGGCACCAGGCCTCGCCCACCTACAATCCTGAACGGAACAGGATTTCTTCCAGATGCAAGCTGCCACAAGCAGGAAGCCTGGCTTCCCATGGAGGGCCAAAGGCCTCCTACAAACTGACATCAGGCACGTGGGCAGCTGACTTTACTTACCCCTCTAAACAGGACATCCTTTGTGCCCAACTCCCTCTGCCGGGCACCTGGCCTCGGCCACCTACAATCCCGAACGGAGCAGGATTTCTTCCCGATGCAAGCTGCCACAAGCTGGAAGACTGGTTTCCAATGGAGGACCAAAGGCCTCCTACAAACTGACATCAGGCACCTGGGCAGCTGACCTTACTTACCCCTGGAAACCAGCCATCATTTGTGCCCAACTCCCTCTGCCGGGCACCTGGCCTCGGCCACCTACAATCCCGAACGGAACAGGATTTCTTCCAGATGCAAGCTGCCACAAGCAGTAAACCTGGCTTCCCATGGAGGGCCAAAGGCCTCCTACAAACTGACATCAGGCACCTGGGCAGCTGACATTACTTACCCCTGGAAACAGGCCATCCTTTGTGCCCAACTCCCTCTGCCAAGCACCAGGCCTTGCCCACCTACAATCCCGAACGGAGCAGGATTTCTTCCAGATGCAAGCTGCCACAAACTGGAAGACAAGCTTCCCTTGGAGGGCCAAAGGCCTCCTACAAACTGACATCAGGCACCTGGGCAGCTGACTTTACTTACCCCTGGAAACAGCCCATCCTTTGTGCCCAACTCCCTCTGCCGGGCACCAGGCCTCGCCCACCTACAATCCCGAACGGAACAGGATTTCTTCCAGATGCAAGCTGCCACAAGCTGGAAGACTGGTTTCCCATGGAGGACCAAAGGCCTCCTACAAACTGACATCAGGCACCTGGGCAGCTGACTTTACTTACTCCTGGAAACAGCCCATCCTTTGTGCCCAACTCCCTCTGCCGGGCACCAGGCCTCGCCCACCTACAATCCCGAACGGAACAGGATTTCTTCCAGATGCAAGCTGCCACAAGCTGGAAGACTGGTTTCCCATGGAGGACCAAAGGCCTCCTACAAACTGACATCAGGCACCTGGGCAGCTGACTTTACTTACCCCTGGAAACAGCCCATCCTTTGTGCCCAACTCCCTCTGCCGGACACCCGGCCTCGGCCACCTACAATCCTGAACGGAACAGGATTTCTTCCAGATGCAAGCTGCCACAAGCAGGAAGCCTGGCTTCCCATGGAGGGCCAAAGGCCTCCTACAAACTGACATCAGGCACCTGGGCAGCTGACTTTACTTACCCCTCTAAACAGGACATCCTTTGAGCCCAACTCCCTCAGCCGGGCACCTGGCCTCGGCCACCTACAATCCCGAACGAAACAGCATTTCTTCCAGATGCAAGCTGCCACAAACTGGAAGCCTGTCATCCCTTGGAGGGCCAAAGGCCTCCTACAAACTGCCATCAGGCACCTGGGCAGCTGACCTTACTTACCCTGGAAACCAGCCATCATTTGTGCCCAACTACCTCTGCCGGGCACCAGGCCTCGCCCACCTACAATCCCGAACGGAACAGGATTTCTTCCAGATGCAAGCTGCCACAAGCAGGAAACCTGGCTTCCCATGGAGGGCCAAAGGCCTCCTACAAACTGACATCAGGCACCTGGGCAGCTGACTTTACTTACCCCTGGAAACAGCCCATCCTTTGTGCCCAACTCCCTCTGCCGGGCACCTGGCCTCGGCCACCTACAATCCCGAACGGAACAGGATTTCTTCCAGATGCAAGCTGCCACAAACTGGAAGACAAGCTTCCCTTGGAGGGCCAAAGGCCTCCTACAAACTGACATCAGGCACCTGGGCAGCTGACTTTACTTACCCCTGGAAACAGCCCATCCTTTGTGCCCAACTCCCTCTGCCGGGCACCAGGCCTCGCCCACCTACAATCCCGAACGGAACAGGATTTCTTCCAGATGCAAGCTGCCACAAACTGGAAGACAAGCTTCCCTTGGAGGGCCAAAGGCCTCCTACAAACTGACATCAGGCACCTGGGCAGCTGACTTTACTTACCGCTGGAAACAGGCCATCCTTTGTGCCCAACTCCCTTTGCCGGGCACCAGGCCTCGGCCACCTACAATCCCGAACGGAACAGGATTTCTTCCAGATGCAAGCTGCCACAAACTGGAAGCCTGTCATCCCTTGGAGGGCCAAAGGCCTCCTACAAACTGACATCAGGCACCTGGGCAGCTGACCTTACTTACCCCTGGAAACCAGCCATCATTTGTGCCCAACTCCCTCTGCCGGGCACCTGGCCTCGCCCACCTACAATCCCGAACGGAACAGGATTTCTTCCAGATGCAAGCTGCCACAAGCAGTAAACCTGGCTTCCCATGGAGGGCCAAAGGCCTCCTACAAACTGACATCAGGCACCTGGGCAGCTGACTTTACTTACCCCTGGAAACAGCCCATCCTTTGTGCCCAACTCCCTCTGCCAAGCACCAGGCCTTGCCCACCTACAATCCCGAACGGAACAGGATTTCTTCCAGATGCAAGCTGCCACAAACTGGAAGGCAAGCTTCCCTTGGAGGGCCAAAGGCCTCCTACAAACTGACATCAGGCACCTGGGCAGCTGACTTTACTTACCCCTGGAAACAGCCCATCCTTTGTGCCCAACTCCCTCTGCCGGGCACCAGGCCTCGCCCACCTACAATCCCGAACGGAACAGGATTTCTTCCAGATGCAAGCTGCCACAAACTGGAAGACAAGCTTCCCTTGGAGGGCCAAAGGCCTCCTACAAACTGACATCAGGCACCTGGGCAGCTGACTTTACTTACCCCTGGAAACAGCCCATCCTTTGTGCCCAACTTCCTCTACCGGGCACTAGGCCTCGGCCACACTAATCCTGAACGGAACAGGATTTCTTCCAGATGCAAGCTGCCACAAGCAGGAAGCCTGGCTTCCCATGGAGGGCCAAAGGCCTCCTACAAACTGACATCAGGCACGTGGGCAGCTGACTTTACTTACCCCTCTAAACAGGACATCCTTTGTGCCCAACTCCCTCTGCCGGGCACCTGGCCTCGGCCACCTATAATCCCGAACGGAGCAGGATTTCTTCCCGATGCATGCTGCCACAAGCTGGAAGACTGGTTTCCAATGGAGGACCAAAGGCCTCCTACAAACTGACATCAGGCACCTGGGCAGCTGACTTTACTTACTCCTGGAAACAGCCCATCCTTTGTGCCCAACTCCCTCTGCCGGGCACCAGGCCTCGGCCACCTACAATCCCGAACGGAACAGGATTTCTTCCAGATGCAAGCTGCCACAAGCAGGAAGCCTGGCTTCCCATGGAGGGCCAAAGGCCTCCTACAAACTGACATCAGGCACGTGGGCAGCTGACTTTACTTACCCCTCTAAACAGGACATCCTTTGAGCCCATCACCCTCTGCCGGGCACCTGGCCTCGGCAATCTACAATCCCGAACGAAACAGCATTTCTTCTAGATGCAAGCTGCCACAAGCAGGAAGACTATTTTCCCTTGGAGGGCCAAAGGCCTCCTACAAACTGACATCAGGCACCTGGGCAGCTGACTTTACTTACCCCTGGAAACAGCTCATCCTTTGTGCCCAACTCCCTCTGCCGGGCACCAGGCCTCGGCCACCTACAATCCTGAACGGAACAGGATTTCTTCCAGATGCAAGCTGCCACAAACTGGAAGCCTGTCATCCCTTGGAGGGCCAAAGGCCTCCTACAAACTGACATCAGGCACCTGGGCAGCTGACCTTACTTACCCCTGGATCCCAGCCATCATTTGTGCCCAACTCCCTCTGCCGGGCACCTGGCCTCGGCCACCTACAATCCCGAACGGAACAGGATTTCTTCCAGATGCAAGCTGCCACAAGCAGGACGCCTGGCTTCCCATGGAGGGCCAAAGTCCTCCTACAAACTGACATCAGGCACCTGGGCAGCGGACTTTACTTACCCCTGGAAACAGCCCATCCTTTGTGCCCAACTCCCTCTGCCGGGCACCTGGCCTCGGCCACCTACAATCCCGAACGGAACAGGATTTCTTCCAGATGCAAGCTGCCACAAACTGGAAGACAAGCTTCCCTTGGAGGGCCAAAGGCCTCCTACAAACTGACATCAGGCACCTGGGCAGCTGACTTTACTTACCCCTGGAAACAGCCCATCCTTTGTGCCCAACTCCCTCTGCCGGGCACCAGGCCTCGTCCACCTGCAATCCCGAACGGAGCAGGATTTCTTCCAGATGCAAGCTGCCACAAACTGGAAGACAAGCTTCCCTTGGAGGGACAAAGGCCTCCTACAAACTGTCATCAGGCACCTGGGCAGCTGACTTTACTTACCCCTGGAAACAGGCCATCCTTTGTGCCCAACTCCCTCTGCCGGGCCCACAGCTTTGGCCACCTACAATCCCGAACAAAACAGGAGTTCTTCCAGATGCAAGCTGCCACAAGCTGGAAATGTGGCTTCACTTGGAGGGCCAAAGGCCTCCTACAAACTGACATCAGGGACCTGGGCAGCTGACTTTACTTTCCTAATGAAACAGGCCATCATTTGTGCCCAACTCCCTCTGCCGGGCACCAGGCCTCGGCCACCTACAATCCTGAACGGAACAGGATTTCTTCCAGATGCAAGCTGCCACAAACTGGAAGCCTGTCATCCCTTGGAGGGCCAAAGGCCTCCTACAAACTGACATCAGGCACCTGGGCAGCTGACCTTACTTACCCCTGGAAACCAGCCATCATTTGTGCCCAACTCCCTCTGCCGGGCACCTGGCCTCGCCCACCTACAATCCCGAACGGAACAGGATTTCTTCCAGATGCAAGCTGCCACAAGCAGTAAACCTGGCTTCCCATGGAGGGCCAAAGGCCTCCTACAAACTGACATCAGGCACCTGGGCAGCTGACATTACTTACCCCTGGAAACAGGCCATCCTTTGTGCCCAACTCCCTCTGCCAAGCACCAGGCCTTGCCCACCTACAATCCCGAACGGAACAGGATTTCTTCCAGATGCAAGCTGCCACAAACTGGAAGACAAACTTCCCTTGGAGGGCCAAAGGCCTCCTACAAACTGACATCAGGCACCTGGGCAGCTGACCTTACTTACCCCTGGAAACCAGCCATCATTTGTGCCCAACTCCCTCTGCCGGGCACCTGGCCTCGCCCACCTACAATCCCGAACGGAACAGGATTTCTTCCAGATGCAAGCTGCCACAAGCTGGAAGACTGGTTTCCCATGGAGGACCAAAGGCCTCCTACAAACTGACATCAGGCACCTGGGCAGCTGACTTTACTTACTCCTGGAAACAGCCCATCCTTTGTGCCCAACTCCCTCTGCCGGGCACCAGGCCTCGGCCACCTACAATCCTGAACGGAACAGGATTTCTTCCAGATGCAAGCTGCCACAAACTGGAAGCCTGTCATCCCTTGGAGGGCCAAAGGCCTCCTACAAACTGACATCAGGCACCTGGGCAGCTGACCTTACTTACCCCTGGAAACCAGCCATCATTTGTGCCCAACTCCCTCTGCCGGGCACCTGGCCTCGGCCACCTACAATCCCGAACGGAACAGGATTTCTTCCAGATGCAAGCTGCCACAAGCAGGAAACCTGGCTTCACATGGAGTGCCAAAGGTTTCCTACAAACTGACATCAGGCACCTGGGCAGCTGACATTACTTGCCCCTGGAAACAGGCCATCCTTTGTGCCCAACTCCCTCTGCCAAGCACCAGGCCTTGCCCAGCTACAATCCCGAACGGAACAGGATTTCTTCCAGATGCAAGCTGCCACAAACTGGAAGACAGGCTTCCCTTGGAGGGCCAAAGGCCTCCTACAAACTGACATCAGGCACCTGGGCAGCTGACTTTACTTACCCCTGGAAACAGCCCATCCTTTGTGCCCAACTCCCTCTGCCGGGCACCAGGCCTCGCCCACCTACAATCCCGAACGGAACAGGATTTCTTCCAGATGCAAGCTGCCACAAGCTGGAAGACTGGTTTCCCATGGAGGGCCAAAGGCCTCCTACAAACTGACATCAGGCACCTGGGCAGCTGACTTTACTTACTCCTGGAAACAGCCCATCCTTTGTGCCCAACTCCCTCTGCCGGGCACCAGGCCTCGGCCACCTACAATCCTGAACGGAACACGATTTCTTCCAGATGCAAGCTGCCACAAGCAGGACGCCTGGCTTCCCATGGAGGGCCAAAGTCCTCCTACAAACTGACATCAGGCACCTGGGCAGCGGACTTTACTTACCCCTGGAAACAGCCCATCCTTTGTGCCCAACTCCCTCTGCCGGGCACCTGGCCTCGGCCACCTACAATCCCGAACGGAACAGGATTTCTTCCAGATGCAAGCTGCCACAAACTGGAAGACAAGCTTCCCTTGGAGGGCCAAAGGCCTCCTACAAACTGACATCAGGCACCTGGGCAGCTGACTTTACTTACCCCTGGAAACAGGCCATCCTTTGTGCCCAACTCCCTCTGCCGGGTCCACAGCTTTGGCCACCTACAATCCCGAACAAAACAGGAGTTCTTCCAGATGCAAGCTGCCACAAGCTGGAAATGTGGCTTCCCATGGAGGGCCAAAGGCCTCCTACAAACTGACATCAGGGACATGGGCAGCTGACTTTACTTTCCTAATGAAACAGGCCATCATTTGTGCCCAACTCCCTCTGCCAAGCACCAGGCCTCGGCCACCTACAATCCCGAACGGAACAGGATTTCTTCCAGATGCAAGCTGCCACAAACTGGAAGCCTGGCTTCCCTTGGAGGGCCAAAGGCCACCTATAAACTGACATCAGGCACCTGGGCAGCTGACTTTACTTACTCCTGGAAACAGCCCATCATTTGTGCCCAACTCCCTCTGCCGGGCACCAGGCCTCGCCCACCTACAATCCCGAACGGAACAGGATTTCTTCCAGATGCAAGCTGCCACAAACTGGAAGACTTGCTTCCGTTGGAGGGCCAAAGGTCACCTACAAACTGACATCAGGCACCTGGGCAGCTGACTTTACTTACCCCTGGAAACAGGTCATGCTTTGTTCCCAATTCCCCCAGCCGGGCACCTAGCTCCGGCCACCTACAATCCAGAACGAAACAGGATTTCTTCCAGATGCAAGCTGCCACAAGCAGGAAGCCTGGCTTCCCATGGAGGGCCAAAGGCCTCCTACAAACTGACATCAGGCACCTGGGCAGCTGACTTTACTTACCCCTGGAAACAGGACATCGTTTGTGCACAACTCCCTCTGCCGGGCACCTGGCCTCGGCCACCTACAATCCCGAACGGAACAGCATTTCTTCCAGATGCAAGCTGCCTTTAACAGGAAGACTAGCTTCCCTTGGAGGGCCAAAGGCCTCCTATAAACTGACATCAGGCATTTGGGCAGCTGACTTAACTTACCCCTGGAAACAGCCCATCATTTGTGCCCAACTCCCTCTGCCAAGCACCAGGTCTTGCCCACCTACAATCCCGAACGGAACAGGATTTCTTCCAGATGCAAGCTGCCACAAACTGGAAGACAAGCTTCCCTTGGAGGGCCAAAGGCCTCCTACAAACTGACATCAGGCACCTGGGCAGCTGACTTTACTTACCCCTGGAAACAGCCCATCCTTTGTGCCCAACTCCCTCTGCCGGGCACCAGGCCTCGCCCACCTACAATCCCGAACGGAACAGGATTTCTTCCAGATGCAAGCTGCCACAAACTGGAAGCCTGGATTCCCTTGGAGGGCCAAAGGCCTCCTACAAACTGACATCAGGCACCTGGGCAGCTGACTTTACTTACCCCTGGAAACAGCCCATCCTTTGTGCCCAACTCCCTCTGCCGGGCATCAGGCCTCGCCCACCAACAATCACGAACGGAACAGGATTTCTTCCAGATGCAAGCTGCCACAAACTGGAAACCTGGATTCCCATGGAGGGCCAAAGGCCTCCTACAAACTGACATCAGGCACCTGGGCAGCTGACTTTACTTACCCCTGGAAACAGCCCATCCTTTGTGCCCAACTCCCTCTGCCGGGCACCAGGCCTCGGCCACCTACAATCCTGAACGGAACAGGATTTCTTCCAGATGCAAGCTGCCACAAGCAGGAAGCCTGGCTTCCCATGGAGGGCCAAAGGCCTCCTACAAACTGACATCAGGCACGTGGGCAGCTGACTTTACTTACCCCTCTAAACAGGACATCCTTTGTGCCCAACTCCCTCTGCCGGGCACCTGGCCTCGGCCACCTACAATCCCGAACGGAGCAGGATTTCTTCCCGATGCATGCTGCCACAAGCTGGAAGACTGGTTTCCAATGGAGGACCAAAGGCCTCCTACAAACTGACATCAGGCACCTGGGCAGCTGACTTTACTTACTCCTGGAAACAGCCCATCCTTTGTGCCCAACTCCCTCTGCCGGACACCAGGCCTCGGCCACCTACAATCCTGAACGGAACAGGATTTCTTCCAGATGCAAGCTGCCACAAGCAGGAAGCCTGGCTTCCCATGGAGGGCCAAAGGCCTCCTACAAACTGACATCAGGCACCTGGGCAGCTGACTTTACTTACCCCTCTAAACAGGACATCCTTTGAGCCCAACTCCCTCAGCCGGGCACCTGGCCTCGGCCACCTACAATCCCGAACGGAACAGGATTTCTTCCAGATGCAAGCTTCCACAAGCAGGAAACCTGGCTTCCCATGGAGGGCCAAAGGCCTCCTACAAACTGACATCAGGCACCTGGGCAGCTGACTTTACTTACCCCTGGAAACAGCCCATCCTTTGTGCCCAACTCCCTCTGCCGGGCACGTGGCCTCGGCCACCTACAATCCCGAACGGAACAGGATTTCTTCCAGATGCAAGCTGCCACAAACTGGAAGACAAGCTTCCCTTGGAGGGCCAAAGGCCTCCTACAAACTGACATCAGGCACCTGGGCAGCTGACTTTACTTACCTCTGGAAACAGCCCATCCTTTGTGCCCAACTCCCTCTGCCGGGCACCAGGCCTCGCCCACCTACAATCCCGAACGGAACAGGATTTCTTCCAGATGCAAGCTGCCACAAACTGGAAGACAAGCTTCCCTTGGAGGGCCAAAGGCCTCCTACAAACTGACATCAGGCACCTGGGCAGCTGACTTTACTTACCGCTGGAAACAGGCCATCCTTTGTGCCCAACTCCCTTTGCCGGGAACCAGGCCTCGGCCACCTACAATCCCGAACGGAACAGGATTTCTTCCAGATGCAAGCTGCCACAAACTGGAAGCCTGTCATCCCTTGGAGGGCCAAAGGCCTCCTACAAACTGACATCAGGCACCTGGGCAGCTGACCTTACTTACCCCTGGAAACCAGCCATCATTTGTGCCCAACTCCCTCTGCCGGGCACCTGGCCTCGGCCACCTACAATCCCGAACGGAACAGGATTTCTTCCAGATGCAAGCTGCCACAAGCAGTAAACCTGGCTTCCCATGGAGGGCCAAAGGCCTCCTACAAACTGACATCAGGCACCTGGGCAGCTGACTTTACTTACCCCTGGAAACAGCCCATCCTTTGTGCCCAACTCCCTCTGCCAAGCACCAGGCCTTGCCCACCTACAATCCCGAACGGAACAGGATTTCTTCCAGATGCAAGCTGCCACAAACTGGAAGACAAGCTTCCCTTGGAGGGCCAAAGGCCTCCTACAAACTGACATCAGGCACCTGGGCAGCTGACTTTACTTACCCCTGGAAACAGCCCATCCTTTGTGCCCAACTCCCTCTGCCGGGCACCAGGCCTCGCCCACCTACAATCCCGAACGGAACAGGATTTCTTCCAGATGCAAGCTGCCACAAACTGGAAGACAAGCTTCCCTTGGAGGGCCAAAGGCCTCCTACAAACTGACATCAGGCACCTGGGCAGCTGACTTTACTTACCCCTGGAAACAGCCCATCCTTTGTGCCCAACTTCCTCTACCGGGCACTAGGCCTCGGCCACACCAATCCTGAACGGAACAGGATTTCTTCCAGATGCAAGCTGCCACAAGCAGGAAGCCTGGCTTCCCATGGAGGGCCAAAGGCCTCCTACAAACTGACATCAGGCACGTGGGCAGCTGACTTTACTTACCCCTCTAAACAGGACATCCTTTGTGCCCAACTCCCTCTGCCGGGCACCTGGCCTCGGCCACCTATAATCCCGAACGGAGCAGGATTTCTTCCCGATGCATGCTGCCACAAGCTGGAAGACTGGTTTCCAATGGAGGACCAAAGGCCTCCTACAAACTGACATCAGGCACCTGGGCAGCTGACTTTACTTACTCCTGGAAACAGCCCATCATTTGTGCCCAACTCCCTCTGCCGGGCACCAGGCCTCGGCCACCTACAATCCCGAACGGAACAGGATTTCTTCCAGATGCAAGCTGCCACAAGCAGGAAGCCTGGCTTCCCATGGAGGGCCAAAGGCCTCCTACAAACTGACATCAGGCACGTGGGCAGCTGACTTTACTTACCCCTCTAAACAGGACATCCTTTGAGCCCATCACCCTCTGCCGGGCACCTGGCCTCGGCAATCTACAATCCCGAACGAAACAGCATTTCTTCCAGATGCAAGCTGCCACAAGCAGGAAGACTATTTTCCCTTGGAGGGCCAAAGGCCTCCTACAAACTGACATCAGGCACCTGGGCAGCTGACTTTACTTACCCCTGGAAACAGCTCATCCTTTGTGCCCAACTCCCTCTGCCGGGCACCAGGCCTCGGCCACCTACAATCCTGAACGGAACAGGATTTCTTCCAGATGCAAGCTGCCACAAACTGGAAGCCTGTCATCCCTTGGAGGGCCAAAGGCCTCCTACAAACTGACATCAGGCACCTGGGCAGCTGACCTTACTTACCCCTGGATCCCAGCCATCATTTGTGCCCAACTCCCTCTGCCGGGCACCTGGCCTCGGCCACCTACAATCCCGAACGGAACAGGATTTCTTCCAGATGCAAGCTGCCAAAAGCAGGAAACCTGGCTTCCCATGGAGGGCCAAAGGCCTCCTACAAACTGACATCAGGCACCTGGGCAGCTGACCTTACTTACCCCTGGAAACCAGCCATCATTTGTGCCCAACTCCCTCTGCCGGGCACCTGGCCTCGCCCACCTACAATCCCGAACGGAACAGGATTTCTTCCAGATGCAAGCTGCCACAAGCAGTAAACCTGGCTTCCCATGGAGGGCCAAAGGCCTCCTACAAACTGACATCAGGCACCTGGGCAGCTGACATTACTTACCCCTGGAAACAGGCCATCCTTTGTGCCCAACTCCCTCTGCCAAGCACCAGGCCTTGCCCACCTACAATCCCGAACGGAACAGGATTTCTTCCAGATGCAAGCTGCCACAAACTGGAAGACAAGCTTCCCTTGGAGGGCCAAAGGCCTCCTACAAACTGACATCAGGCACCTGGGCAGCTGACTTTACTTACCCCTGGAAACAGCCCATCCTTTGTGCCCAACTCCCTCTGCCGGGCACCAGGCCTCGCCCACCTACAATCCCGAACGGAACAGGATTTCTTCCAGATGCAAGCTGCCACAAGCTGGAAGACTGGTTTCCCATGGAGGACCAAAGGCCTCCTACAAACTGACATCAGGCACCTGGGCAGCTGACTTTACTTACTCCTGGAAACAGCCCATCCTTTGTGCCCAACTCCCTCTGCCGGGCACCTGGCCTCGGCCACCTACAATCCCGAACGGAACAGGATTTCTTCCAGATGCAAGCTGCCACAAACTGGAAGACAAGCTTCCCTTGGAGGGCCAAAGGCCTCCTACAAACTGACATAAGGCACCTGGGCAGCTGACTTTACTTACCCCTGGAAACAGCCCATCCTTTGTGCCCAACTCCCTCTGCCGGGCACCAGGCCTCGCCCACCTACAATCCCGAACGGAACAGGATTTCTTCCAGATGCAAGCTGCCACAAACTGGAAGCCTGGCTTCCCTTGGAGGGCCAAAGGCCTCCTACAAACTGACATCAGGCACCTGGGCAGCTGACTTTACTTACCCCTGGAAACAGCCCATCCTTTGTGCCCAACTCCCTCTGCCGGGCACCAGGCCTCGTCCACCTGCAATCCCGAACGAAGCAGGATTTCTTCCAGATGCAAGCTGCCACAAACTGGAAGACAAGCTTCCCTTGGAGGGACAAAGGCCTCCTACAAACTGTCATCAGGCACCTGGGCAGCTGACTTTACTTACCCCTGGAAACAGGCCATCCTTTGTGCCCAACTCCCTCTGCCGGGCCCACAGCTTTGGCCACCTACAATCCCGAACAAAACAGGAGTTCTTCCAGATGCAAGCTGCCACAAGCTGGAAGACTGGTTTCCCATGGAGGACCAAAGGCCTCCTACAAACTGACATCAGGCACCTGGGCAGCTGACTTTACTTACTCCTGGAAACAGCCCATCCTTTGTGCCCAACTCCCTCTGCCGGGCACCTGGCCTCGGCCACCTACAATCCCGAACGGAACAGGATTTCTTCCAGATGCAAGCTGCCACAAACTGGAAGACAAGCTTCCCTTGGAGGGCCAAAGGCCTCCTACAAACTGACATAAGGCACCTGGGCAGCTGACTTTACTTACCCCTGGAAACAGCCCATCCTTTGTGCCCAACTCCCTCTGCCGGGCACCAGGCCTCGCCCACCTACAATCCCGAACGGAACAGGATTTCTTCCAGATGCAAGCTGCCACAAACTGGAAGCCTGGCTTCCCTTGGAGGGCCAAAGGCCTCCTACAAACTGACATCAGGCACCTGGGCAGCTGACTTTACTTACCCCTGGAAACAGCCCATCCTTTGTGCCCAACTCCCTCTGCCGGGCACCAGGCCTCGTCCACCTGCAATCCCGAACGAAGCAGGATTTCTTCCAGATGCAAGCTGCCACAAACTGGAAGACAAGCTTCCCTTGGAGGGACAAAGGCCTCCTACAAACTGTCATCAGGCACCTGGGCAGCTGACTTTACTTACCCCTGGAAACAGGCCATCCTTTGTGCCCAACTCCCTCTGCCGGGCCCACAGCTTTGGCCACCTACAATCCCGAACAAAACAGGAGTTCTTCCAGATGCAAGCTGCCACAAGCTGGAAATGTGGCTTCCCGTGGAGGGCCAAAGGCCTCATACAAACTGACATCAGGCACCTGGGCAGCTGACTTTACTTACCCCTGGAAACAGCCCATCATTTGTGCCCAACTCCCTCTGCCGGGCACCAGGCCTCGCCCACCTACAATCCCGAACGGAACAGGATTTCTTCCAGATGCAAGCTGCCACAAACTGGAAGACTTGCTTCCGTTGGAGGGCCAAAGGTCACCTACAAACTGACATCAGGCACCTGGGCAGCTGACTTTACTTACCCCTGGAAACAGGTCATCCTTTGTTCCCAATTCCCCCAGCCGGGCACCTAGCTCCGGCCACCTACAATCCAGAACGAAACAGGATTTCTTCCAGATGCAAGCTGCCACAAGCAGGAAGCCTGGCTTTCCATGGAGGGCCAAAGGCCTCCTACAAACTGACATCAGGCACCTGGGCAGCTGACTTTACTTACCCCTGGAAACAGGACATCGTTTGTGCGCAACTCCCTCTGCCGGGCACCTGGCCTCGGCCGCCTACAATCCCGAACGGAACAGCATTTTTTCCAGATGCAAGCTGCCACAAACTGGAAGACCAGCTTCCCTTGGAGGGACAAAGGCCTCCTACAAACTGTCATCAGGCACCTGGGCAGCTGACTTTACTTACCCCTGGAAACAGGCCATCCTTTGTGCCCAACTCCCTCTGCCGGGCCCACAGCTTTGGCCACCTACAATCCCGAACAAAACAGGAGTTCTTCCAGATGCAAGCTGCCACAAGCTGGAAATGTGGCTTCACTTGGAGGGCCAAAGACCTCCTACAAACTGACATCAGGCACCTGGGCAGCTGACTTTACTTTCCTAATGAAACCAGCCATCATTTGTGCCCAACTCCCTCTGCCAAGCACCAGGCCTCGGCCACCTACAATCCCGAACGGAACAGGATTTCTTCCAGATGCAAGCTGCCACAAACTGGAAGACTTGCTTCCGTTGGAGGGCCAAAGGTCACCTACAAACTGACATCAGGCACCTGGGCAGCTGACTTTACTTACCCCTGGAAACAGGTCATCCTTTGTTCCCAATTCCCCCAGCCGGGCACCTAGCTCCGGCCACCTACAATCCAGAACGAAACAGGATTTCTTCCAGATGCAAGCTGCCACAAGCAGGAAGCCTGGCTTCCCATGGAGGGCCAAAGGACCCCTACAAACTGACATCAGGCACGTGGGCAGCTGACTTTACTTACCCCTGGAAACAGGACATCGTTTGTGCACAACTCCCTCTGCCGGGCACCTGGCCTCGGCCACCTACAATCCCGAACGGAACAGGATTTCTTCCAGATGCAAGCTGCCTTTAACAGGAAGACTAGCTTCCCTTGGAGGGCCAAAGGCCTCCTATAAACTGACATCAGGCATTTGGGCAGCTGACTTAACTTACCCCTGGAAACAGCCCATCATTTGTGCCCAACTCCCTCTGCCAAGCACCAGGCCTTGCCCACCTACAATCCCGAACGGAACAGGATTTCTTCCCGATGCATGCTGCCACAAGCTGGAAGACTGGTTTCCAATGGAGGACCAAAGGCCTCCTACAAACTGACATCAGGCACCTGGGCAGCTGACTTTACTTACTCCTGGAAACAGCCCATCCTTTGTGCCCAACTCCCTCTGCCGGACACAAGGCCTCGCTCACCTACAATCCTGAACGGAACAGGATTTCTTCCAGATGCAAGCTGCCACAAGCAGGAAGCCTGGCTTCCCATGGAGGGCCAAAGGCCTCCTACAAACTGACATCAGGCACCTGGGCAGCTGACTTTACTTACCCCTCTAAACAGGACATCCTTTGAGCCCAACTCCCTCAGCCGTGCACCTGGCCTCGGCCACCTACAATCCCGAACGAAACAGCATTTCTTCCAGATGCAAGCTGCCACAAGCAGGAAGACTAGCTTCCCTTGGAGGGCCAAAGGCCTCCTACAAACTGACATCAGGCACCTGGGCAGCTGACTTTACTTACCCCTGGAAACAGGCCATCTTTGTGCCCAACTCCCTCTGCCGGGTACCAGGCCTCGGCCACCTACAATCCTGAACGGAACCGGATTTCTTCCAGATGCAAGCTGCCACAAACTGGAAGCCTGTCCTCCCTTGGAGGGCCAAAGGCCTCCTAAAAACTGACATCAGGCACCTGGGCAGCTGACCTTACTTACCCCTGGAAACCAGCCATCATTTGTGCCCAACTCCCTCTGCCGGGCACCTGGCCTCGGCCACCTACAATCCCGAACGGAACAGCATTTCTTCCAGATGCAAGCTGCCACAAACTGGAAGACAAGCTTCCCTTGGAGGGACAAAGGCCTCCTACAAACTGTCATCAGGCACCTGGGCAGCTGACTTTACTTACCCCTGGAAACAGGCCATCCTTTGTGCCCAACTCCCTCTGCCGGGCCTACCGCTTTGGCCACCTACAATCCCGAACAAAACAGGAGTTCTTCCAGATGCAAGCTGCCACAAGCTGGAAATGTGGCTTCACTTGGAGGGCCAAAGGCCTCCTACAAACTGACATCAGGCACCTGGGCAGCTGACTTTACTTTCCTAATGAAACAGGCCATCATTTGTGCCCAACTCCCTCTGCCAAGCACCAGGCCTCGGCCACCTACAATCCCGAACGGAACAGGATTTCTTCCAGATGCAAGCTGCCACAAACTGGAAGCCTGGCTTCCCTTGGAGGGCCAAAGGCCTCCTATAAACTGACATCAGGCACCTGGGCAGCTGACTTTACTTACCCCTGGAAACAGCCCATCATTTGTGCCCAACTCCCTCTGCCGGGCACCAGGCCTCGCCCACCTACAATCCCGAACGGAACAGGATTTCTTCCAGATGCAAGCTGCCACAAACTGGAAGACTTGCTTCCGTTGGAGGGCCAAAGGTCACCTACAAACTGACATCAGGCACCTGGGCAGCTGACTTTACTTACCCCTGGAAACAGCTCATCCTTTGTGCCCAACTCCCTCTGCCGGGCACCAGGCCTCGGCCACCTACAATCCTGAACGGAACAGGATTTCTTCCAGATGCAAGCTGCCACAAACTGGAAGCCTGTCATCCCTTGGAGGGCCAAAGGCCTCCTACAAACTGACATCAGGCACCTGGGCAGCTGACCTTACTTACCCCTGGATCCCAGCCATCATTTGTGCCCAACTCCCTCTGCCGGGCACCTGGCCTCGGCCACCTACAATCCCAAACGGAACAGGATTTCTTCCAGATGCAAGCTGCCAAAAGCAGGAAACCTGGCTTCCCATGGAGGGCCAAAGGCCTCCTACAAACTGACATCAGGCACCTGGGCAGCTGACCTTACTTACCCCTGGAAACCAGCCATCATTTGTGCCCAACTCCCTCTGCCGGGCACCTGGCCTCGCCCACCTACAATCCCGAACGGAACAGGATTTCTTCCAGATGCAAGCTGCCACAAGCAGTAAACCTGGCTTCCCATGGAGGGCCAAAGGCCTCCTACAAACTGACATCAGGCACCTGGGCAGCTGACATTACTTACCCCTGGAAACAGGCCATCCTTTGTGCCCAACTCCCTCTGCCAAGCACCAGGCCTTGCCCACCTACAATCCCGAACGGAACAGGATTTCTTCCAGATGCAAGCTGCCACAAACTGGAAGACAAGCTTCCCTTGGAGGGCCAAAGGCCTCCTACAAACTGACATCAGGCACCTGGGCAGCTGACTTTACTTACCCCTGGAAACAGCCCATCCTTTGTGCCCAACTCCCTCTGCCGGGCACCAGGCCTCGCCCACCTACAATCCCGAACGGAACAGGATTTCTTCCAGATGCAAGCTGCCACAAGCTGGAAGACTGGTTTCCCATGGAGGACCAAAGGCCTCCTACAAACTGACATCAGGCACCTGGGCAGCTGACTTTACTTACTCCTGGAAACAGCCCATCCTTTGTGCCCAACTCCCTCTGCCGGGCACCTGGCCTCGGCCACCTACAATCCCGAACGGAACAGGATTTCTTCCAGATGCAAGCTGCCACAAACTGGAAGACAAGCTTCCCTTGGAGGGCCAAAGGCCTCCTACAAACTGACATAAGGCACCTGGGCAGCTGACTTTACTTACCCCTGGAAACAGCCCATCCTTTGTGCCCAACTCCCTCTGCCGGGCACCAGGCCTCGCCCACCTACAATCCCGAACGGAACAGGATTTCTTCCAGATGCAAGCTGCCACAAACTGGAAGCCTGGCTTCCCTTGGAGGGCCAAAGGCCTCCTACAAACTGACATCAGGCACCTGGGCAGCTGACTTTACTTACCCCTGGAAACAGCCCATCCTTTGTGCCCAACTCCCTCTGCCGGGCACCAGGCCTCGTCCACCTTGCAATCCCGAACGAAGCAGGATTTCTTCCAGATGCAAGCAGCCACAAACTGGAAGACAAGCTTCCCTTGGAGGGACAAAGGCCTCCTACAAACTGTCATCAGGCACCTGGGCAGCTGACTTTACTTACCCCTGGAAACAGGCCATCCTTTGTGCCCAACTCCCTCTGCCGGGCCCACAGCTTTGGCCACCTACAATCCCGAACAAAACAGGAGTTCTTCCAGATGCAAGCTGCCACAAGCTGGAAATGTGGCTTCCCGTGGAGGGCCAAAGGCCTCATACAAACTGACATCAGGCACCTGGGCAGCTGACTTTACTTTCCTAATGAAACAGGCCATCATTTGTGCCCAACTCCCTCTGCCAAGCAACAGGCCTCGGCCACCTACAATCCCGAACGGAACAGGATTTCTTCCAGATGCAAGCTGCCACAAACTGGAAGCCTGGCTTCCCTTGGAGGGCCAAAGGCCTCCTATAAACTGACATCAGGCACCTGGGCAGCTGACTTTACTTACCCCTGGAAACAGGCCATCATTTGTGCCCAACTCCCTCTGCCGGGCACCAGGCCTCGCCCACCTACAATCCCGAACGGAACAGGATTTCTTCCAGATGCAAGCTGCCACAAACTGGAAGACTTGCTTCCGTTGGAGGGCCAAAGGTCACCTACAAACTGACATCAGGCACCTGGGCAGCTGACTTTACTTACCCCTGGAAACAGGTCATCCTTTGTTCCCAATTCCCCCAGCCGGGCACCTAGCTCCGGCCACCTACAATCCAGAACGAAACAGGATTTCTTCCAGATGCAAGCTGCCACAAGCAGGAAGCCTGGCTTTCCATGGAGGGCCAAAGGCCTCCTACAAACTGACATCAGGCACCTGGGCAGCTGACTTTACTTACCCCTGGAAACAGGACATTGTTTGTGCGCAACTCCCTCTGCCGGGCACCTGGCCTCGGCCGCCTACAATCCCGAACGGAACAGCATTTTTTCCAGATGCAAGCTGCCACAAACTGGAAGACAAGCTTCCCTTGGAGGGACAAAGGCCTCCTACAAACTGTCATCAGGCACCTGGGCAGCTGACTTTACTTACCCCTGGAAACAGGCCATCCTTTGTGCCCAACTCCCTATGCCGGGCCCACAGCTTTGGCCACCTACAATCCCGAACAAAACAGGAGTTCTTCCAGATGCAAGCTGCCACAAGCTGGAAATGTGGCTTCACTTGGAGGGCCAAAGGCCTCCTACAAACTGACATCAGGCACCTGGGCAGCTGACTTTACTTTCCTAATGAAACAGGCCATCATTTGTGCCCAACTCCCTCTGCCAAGCACCAGGCCTCGGCCACCTACAATCCCGAACAGAACAGGATTTCTTCCAGATGCAAGCTGCCACAAACTGGAAGACTTGCTTCCGTTGGAGGGCCAAAGGTCACCTACAAACTGACATCAGGCACCTGGGCAGCTGACTTTACTTACCCCTGGAAACAGGTCATCCTTTGTTCCCAATTCCCCCAGCCGGGCACCTAGCTCCGGCCACCTACAATCCAGAACGAAACAGGATTTCTTCCAGATGCAAGCTGCCACAAGCAGGAAGCCTGGCTTCCCATGGAGGGCCAAAGGACCCCTACAAACTGACATCAGGCACGTGGGCAGCTGACTTTACTTACCCCTGGAAACAGGACATCGTTTGTGTACAACTCCCTCTGCCGGGCACCTGGCCTCGGCCACCTACAATCCCGAACGGAACAGGATTTCTTCCAGATGCAAGCTGCCTTTAACAGGAAGACTAGCTTCCCTTGGAGGGCCAAAGGCCTCCTATAAACTGACATCAGGCATTTGGGCAGCTGACTTAACTTACCCCTGGAAACAGCCCATCATTTGTGCCCAACTCCCTCTGCCAAGCACCAGGCCTTGCCCACCTACAATCCCGAACGGAACAGGATTTCTTCCCGATGCATGCTGCCACAAGCTGGAAGACTGGTTTCCAATGGAGGACCAAAGGCCTCCTACAAACTGACATCAGGCACCTGGGCAGCTGACTTTACTTACTCCTGGAAACAGCCCATCATTTGTGCCCAACTCCCTCTGCCGGACACCAGGCCTCGCTCACCTACAATCCTGAACGGAACAGGATTTCTTCCAGATGCAAGCTGCCACAAGCAGGAAGCCTGGCTTCCCATGGAGGGCCAAAGGCCTCCTACAAACTGACATCAGGCACCTGGGCAGCTGACTTTACTTACCCCTCTAAAAAGGACATCCTTTGAGCCCAACTCCCTCAGCCGTGCACCTGGCCTCGGCCACCTACAATCCCGAACGAAACAGCATTTCTTCCAGATGCAAGCTGCCACAAGCAGGAAGACTAGCTTCCCTTGGAGGGCCAAAGGCCTCCTACAAACTGACATCAGGCACCTGGGCAGCTGACTTTACTTACCCCTGGAAACAGGCCATCTTTGTGCCCAACTCCCTCTGCCGGGCACCAGGCCTCGGCCCCCTACAATCCTGAACGGAACCGGATTTCTTCCAGATGCAAGCTGCCACAAACTGGAAGCCTGTCATCCCTTGGAGGGCCAAAGGCCTCCTACAAACTGACATCAGGCACCTGGGCAGCTGACCTTACTTACCCCTGGAAACCAGCCATCATTTGTGCCCAACTCCCTCTGCCGGGCACCTGGCCTCGGCCACCTACAATCCCGAACGGAACAGCATTTCTTCCAGATGCAAGCTGCTACAAACTGGAAGACAAGCTTCCCTTGGAGGGACAAAGGCCTCCTACACACTGTCATCAGGCACCTGGGCAGCTGACTTTACTTACCCCTGGAAACAGGCCATCCTTTGTGCCCAACTCCCTCTGCCGGGGCCCACAGCTTTGGCCACCTACAATCCCGAACAAAACAGGAGTTCTTCCAGATGCAAGCTGCCACAAGCTGGAAATGTGGCTTCACTTGGAGGGCCAAAGGCCTCCTACAAACTGACATCAGGCACCTGGGCAGCTGACTTTACTTTCCTAATGAAACAGGCCATCATTTGTGCCCAACTCCCTCTGCCAAGCACCAGGCCTCGGCCACCTACAATCCCGAACGGAACAGGATTTCTTCCAGATGCAAGCTGCCACAAACTGGAAGCCTGGCTTCCCTTGGAGGGCCAAAGGCCTCCTATAAACTGACATCAGGCACCTGGGCAGCTGACTTTACTTACCCCTGGAAACAGCCCATCATTTGTGCCCAACTCCCTCTGCCGGGCACCAGGCCTCGTCCACCTGCAATCCCGAACGAAGCAGGATTTCTTCCAGATGCAAGCTGCCACAAACTGGAAGACAAGCTTCCCTTGGAGGGACAAAGGCCTCCTACAAACTGTCATCAGGCACCTGGGCAGCTGACTTTACTTACCCCTGGAAACAGGTCATCCTTTGTTCCCAATTCCCCCAGCCGGGCACCTAGCTCCGGCCACCTACAATCCAGAACGAAACAGGATTTCTTCCAGATGCAAGCTGCCACAAGCAGGAAGCCTGGCTTTCCATGGAGGGCCAAAGGCCTCCTACAAACTGACATCAGGCACCTGGGCAGCTGACCTTACTTACCCCTGGAAACCAGCCATCATTTGTGCCCAACTCCCTCTGCCGGGCACCTGGCCTCGGCCACCTACAATCCCGAACGGAACAGCATTTCTTCCAGATGCAAGCTGCCACAAACTGGAAGACAAGCTTCCCTTGGAGGGACAAAGGCCTCCTACAAACTGTCATCAGGCACCTGGGCAGCTGACTTTACTTACCCCTGGAAACAGGCCATCCTTTGTGCCCAACTCCCTCTGCCGGGCCCACAGCTTTGGCCACCTACAATCCCGAACAAAACAGGAGTTCTTCCAGATGCAAGCTGCCACAAGCTGGAAAAGTGGCTTCACTTGGAGGGCCAAAGGCCTCCTACAAACTGACATCAGGCACCTGGGCAGCTGACTTTACTTTCCTAATGAAACAGGCCATCATTTGTGCCCAACTCCCTCTGCCAAGCACCAGGCCTCGGCCACCTACAATCCCGAACGGAACAGGATTTCTTCCAGATGCAAGCTGCCACAAACTGGAAGCCTGGCTTCCCTTGGAGGGCCAAAGGCCTCCTATAAACTGACATCAGGCACCTGGGCAGCTGACTTTACTTACCCCTGGAAACAGGCCATCCTTTGTGCCCAACTCCCTCTGCCGGGCCTACAGCTTTGGCCACCTACAATCCCGAACAAAACAGGAGTTCTTCCAGATGCAAGCTGCCACAAGCTGGAAATGTGGCTTCCCGTGGAGGGCCAAAGGCCTCATACAAACTGACATCAGGCACCTGGGCAGCTGACTTTACTTTCCTAATGAAACAGGCCATCATTTGTGCCCAACTCCCTCTGCCAAGCAACAGGCCTCGGCCACCTACAATCCCGAACGGAACAGGATTTCTTCCAGATGCAAGCTGCCACAAACTGGAAGCCTGGCTTCCCTTGGAGGGCCAAAGGCCTCCTATAAACTGACATCAGGCACCTGGGCAGCTGACTTTACTTACCCCTGGAAACAGCCCATCATTTGTGCCCAACTCCCTCTGCCGGGCACCAGGCCTCGCCCACCTACAATCCCGAACGGAACAGGATTTCTTCCAGATGCAAGCTGCCACAAACTGGAAGACTTGCTTCCGTTGGAGGGCCAAAGGTCACCTACAAACTGACATCAGGCACCTGGGCAGCTGACTTTACTTACCCCTGGAAACAGCTCATCCTTTGTGCCCAACTCCCTCTGCCGGGCACCAGGCCTCGGCCACCTACAATCCTGAACGGAACAGGATTTCTTCCAGATGCAAGCTGCCACAAACTGGAAGCCTGTCATCCCTTGGAGGGCCAAAGGCCTCCTACAAACTGACATCAGGCACCTGGGCAGCTGACCTTACTTACCCCTGGATCCCAGCCATCATTTGTGCCCAACTCCCTCTGCCGGGCACCTGGCCTCGGCCACCTACAATCCCGAACGGAACAGGATTTCTTCCAGATGCAAGCTGCCAAAAGCAGGAAACCTGGCTTCCCATGGAGGGCCAAAGGCCTCCTACAAACTGACATCAGGCACCTGGGCAGCTGACCTTACTTACCCCTGGAAACCAGCCATCATTTGTGCCCAACTCCCTCTGCCGGGCACCTGGCCTCGCCCACCTACAATCCCGAACGGAACAGGATTTCTTCCAGATGCAAGCTGCCACAAGCAGTAAACCTGGCTTCCCATGGAGGGCCAAAGGCCTCCTACAAACTGACATCAGGCACCTGGGCAGCTGACATTACTTACCCCTGGAAACAGGCCATCCTTTGTGCCCAACTCCCTCTGCCAAGCACCAGGCCTTGCCCACCTACAATCCCGAACGGAACAGGATTTCTTCCAGATGCAAGCTGCCACAAACTGGAAGACAAGCTTCCCTTGGAGGGCCAAAGGCCTCCTACAAACTGACATCAGGCACCTGGGCAGCTGACCTTACTTACCCCTGGAAACCAGCCATCATTTGTGCCCAACTCCCTCTGCCGGGCACCTGGCCTCGCCCACCTACAATCCCGAACGGAACAGGATTTCTTCCAGATGCAAGCTGCCACAAGCAGTAAACCTGGCTTCCCATGGAGGGCCAAAGGCCTCCTACAAACTGACATCAGGCACCTGGGCAGCTGACATTACTTACCCCTGGAAACAGGCCATCCTTTGTGCCCAACTCCCTCTGCCAAGCACCAGGCCTTGCCCACCTACAATCACGAACGGAACAGGATTTCTTCCAGATGCAAGCTGCCACAAACTGGAAGACAAGCTTCCCTTGGAGGGCCAAAGGCCTCCTACAAACTGACATCAGGCACCTGGGCAGCTGACTTTACTTACCCCTGGAAACAGCCCATCCTTTGTGCCCAACTCCCTCTGCCGGGCACCAGGCCTCGCCCACCTACAATCCCGAACGGAACAGGATTTCTTCCAGATGCAAGCTGCCACAAGCTGGAAGACTGGTTTCCCATGGAGGACCAAAGGCCTCCTACAAACTGACATCAGGCACCTGGGCAGCTGACTTTACTTACTCCTGGAAACAGCCCATCCTTTGTGCCCAACTCCCTCTGCCGGGCACCTGGCCTCGGCCACCTACTATCCCGAACGGAACAGGATTTCTTCCAGATGCAAGCTGCCACAAACCGGAAGACAAGCTTCCCTTGGAGGGCCAAAGGCCTCCTACAAACTGACATAAGGCACCTGGGCAGCTGACTTTACTTACCCCTGGAAACAGCCCATCCTTTGTGCCCAACTCCCTCTGCCGGGCACCAGGCCTCGCCCACCTACAATCCCGAACGGAACAGGATTTCTTCCAGATGCAAGCTGCCACAAACTGGAAGCCTGGCTTCCCTTGGAGGGCCAAAGGCCTCCTACAAACTGACATCAGGCACCTGGGCAGCTGACTTTACTTACCCCTGGAAACAGGTCATCCTTTGTTCCCAATTCCCCTAGCCGGGCGCCTAGCTCCGGCCACCTACAATCCAGAACGAAACAGGATTTCTTCCAGATGCAAGCTGCCACAAGCAGGAAGCCTGGCTTTCCATGGAGGGCCAAAGGCCTCCTACAAACTGACATCAGGCACCTGGGCAGCTGACTTTACTTACCCCTGGAAACAGGACATTGTTTGTGCGCAACTCCCTCTGCCGGGCACCTGGCCTCGGCCGCCTACAATCCCGAACGGAACAGCATTTTTTCCAGATGCAAGCTGCCACAAACTGGAAGACAAGCTTCCCTTGGAGGGACAAAGGCCTCCTACAAACTGTCATCAGGCACCTGGGCAGCTGACTTTACTTACCCCTGGAAACAGGCCATCCTTTGTGCCCAACTCCCTCTGCCGGGCCCACAGCTTTGGCCACCTACAATCCCGAACAAAACAGGAGTTCTTCCAGATGCAAGCTGCCACAAGCTGGAAATGTGGCTTCACTTGGAGGGCCAAAGGCCTCCTACAAACTGACATCAGGCATTTGGGCAGCTGACTTAACTTACCCCTGGAAACAGCCCATCATTTGTGCCCAACTCCCTCTGCCAAGCACCAGGCCTTGCCCACCTACAATCCCGAACGGAACAGGATTTCTTCCCGATGCATGCTGCCACAAGCTGGAAGACTGGTTTCCAATGGAGGACCAAAGGCCTCCTACAAACTGACATCAGGCACCTGGGCAGCTGACTTTACTTACTCCTGGAAACAGCCCATCCTTTGTGCCCAACTCCCTCTGCCGGACACCAGGCCTCGCTCACCTACAATCCTGAACGGAACAGGATTTCTTCCAGATGCAAGCTGCCACAAGCAGGAAGCCTGGCTTCCCATGGAGGGCCAAAGGCCTCCTACAAACTGACATCAGGCACCTGGGCAGCTGACTTTACTTACCCCTCTAAACAGGACATCCTTTGAGCCCAACTCCCTCAGCCGTGCACCTGGCCTCGGCCACCTACAATCCCGAACGAAACAGCATTTCTTCCAGATGCAAGCTGCCACAAGCAGGAAGACTAGCTTCCCTTGGAGGGCCAAAGGCCTCCTACAAACTGACATCAGGCACCTGGGCAGCTGACTTTACTTACCCCTGGAAACAGGCCATCTTTGTGCCCAACTCCCTCTGCCGGGCACCAGGCCTCGGCCACCTACAATCCTGAACGGAACCGGATTTCTTCCAGATGCAAGCTGCCACAAACTGGAAGCCTGTCATCCCTTGGAGGGCCAAAGGCCTCCTACAAACTGACATCAGGCACCTGGGCAGCTGACCTTACTTACCCCTGGAAACCAGCCATCATTTGTGCCCAACTCCCTCTGCCGGGCACCTGGCCTCGGCCACCTACAATCCCGAACGGAACAGCATTTCTTCCAGATGCAAGCTGCCACAAACTGGAAGACAAGCTTCCCTTGGAGGGACAAAGGCCTCCTACAAACTGTCATCAGGCACCTGGGCAGCTGACTTTACTTACCCCTGGAAACAGGCCATCCTTTGTGCCCAACTCCCTCTGCCGGGCCCACAGCTTTGGCCACCTACAATCCCGAACAAAACAGGAGTTCTTCCAGATGCAAGCTGCCACAAGCTGGAAATGTGGCTTCACTTGGAGGGCCAAAGGCCTCCTACAAACTGACATCAGGCACCTGGGCAGCTGACTTTACTTTCCTAATGAAACAGGCCATCATTTGTGCCCAACTCCCTCTGCCGGACACCAGGCCTCGCTCACCTACAATCCTGAACGGAACAGGATTTCTTCCAGATGCAAGCTGCCACAAGCAGGAAGCCTGGCTTCCCATGGAGGGCCAAAGGCCTCCTACAAACAGACATCAGGCACCTGGGCAGCTGACTTTACTTACCCCTCTAAACAGGACATCCTTTGAGCCCAACTCCCTCTGCCGGGCACCAGGCCTCGCCCACCTACAATCCCGAACGAAACAGCATTTCTTCCAGATGCAAGCTGCCACAAGCAGGAAGACTAGCTTCCCTTGGAGGGCCAAAGGCCTCCTACAAACTGACATCAGGCACCTGGGCAGCTGACTTTACTTACCCCTGGAAACAGGCCATCTTTGTGCCCAACTCCCTCTGCCGGGCACCAGGCCTCGGCCACCTACAATCCTGAACGGAACCGGATTTCTTCCAGATGCAAGCTGCCACAAACTGGAAGCCTGTCATCCCTTGGAGGGCCAAAGGCCTCCTACAAACTGACATCAGGCACCTGGGCAGCTGACCTTACTTACCCCTGGAAACCAGCCATCATTTGTGCCCAACTCCCTCTGCCGGGCACCTGGCCTCGGCCACCTACAATCCCGAACGGAACAGCATTTCTTCCAGATGCAAGCTGCCACAAACTGGAAGACAAGCTTCCCTTGGAGGGACAAAGGCCTCCTACAAACTGTCATCAGGCACCTGGGCAGCTGACTTTACTTACCCCTGGAAACAGGCCATCCTTTGTGCCCAACTCCCTCTGCCGGGCCCACAGCTTTGGCCACCTACAATCCCGAACAAAACAGGAGTTCTTCCAGATGCAAGCTGCCACAAGCTGGAAATGTGGCTTCACTTGGAGGGCCAAAGGCCTCCTACAAACTGACATCAGGCACCTGGTCAGCTGACTTTACTTTCCTAATAAAACAGGCCATCATTTGTGCCCAACTCCCTCTGCCAAGCACCAGGCCTCGGCCACCTACAATCCCGAACGGAACAGGATTTCTTCCAGATGCAAGCTGCCACAAACTGGAAGCCTGGCTTCCCTTGGAGGGCCAAAGGCCTCCTATAAACTGACATCAGGCACCTGGGCAGCTGACTTTACTTACCCCTGGAAACAGCCCATCATTTGTGCCCAACTCCCTCTGCCGGGCACCAGGCCTCGGCCACCTACAATCCCGAACGGAACAGGATTTCTTCCAGATGCAAGCTGCCACAAACTGGAAGCCTGTCATCCCTTGGAGGGCCAAAGGCCTCCTACAAACTGACATCAGGCACCTGGGCAGCTGACCTTACTTACCCCTGGAAACCAGCCATCATTTGTGCCCAACTCCCTCTGCCGGGCACCTGGCCTCGGCCACCTACAATCCCGAACGGAACAGCATTTCTTCCAGATGCAAGCTGCCACAAACTGGAAGACAAGCTTCCCTTGGAGGGACAAAGGCCTCCTACAAACTGTCATCAGGCACCTGGGCAGCTGACTTTACTTACCCCTGGAAACAGGCCATCCTTTGTGCCCAACTCCCTCTGCCGGGCCCACAGCTTTGGCCACCTACAATCCCGAACAAAACAGGAGTTCTTCCAGATGCAAGCTGCCACAAGCTGGAAAAGTGGCTTCACTTGGAGGGCCAAAGGCCTCCTACAAACTGACATCAGGCACCTGGGCAGCTGACTTTACTTTCCTAATGAAACAGGCCATCATTTGTGCCCAACTCCCTCTGCCAAGCACCAGGCCTCGGCCACCTACAATCCCGAACGGAACAGGATTTCTTCCAGATGCAAGCTGCCACAAACTGGAAGCCTGGCTTCCCTTGGAGGGCCAAAGGCCTCCTATAAACTGACATCAGGCACCTGGGCAGCTGACTTTACTTACCCCTGGAAACAGGCCATCCTTTGTGCCCAACTCCCTCTGCCGGGCCTACAGCTTTGGCCACCTACAATCCCGAACAAAACAGGAGTTCTTCCAGATGCAAGCTGCCACAAGCTGGAAATGTGGCTTCCCGTGGAGGGCCAAAGGCCTCATACAAACTGACATCAGGCACCTGGTCAGCTGACTTTACTTTCCTAATGAAACAGGCCATCATTTGTGCCCAACTCCCTCTGCCAAGCAACAGGCCTCGGCCACCTACAATCCCGAACGGAACAGGATTTCTTCCAGATGCAAGCTGCCACAAACTGGAAGCCTGGCTTCCCTTGGAGGGCCAAAGGCCTCCTATAAACTGACATCAGGCACCTGGGCAGCTGACTTTACTTACCCCTGGAAACAGCCCATCATTTGTGCCCAACTCCCTCTGCCGGGCACCAGGCCTCGCCCACCTACAATCCCGAACGGAACAGGATTTCTTCCAGATGCAAGCTGCCACAAACTGGAAGACTTGCTTCCGTTGGAGGGCCAAAGGTCACCTACAAACTGACATCAGGCACCTGGGCAGCTGACTTTACTTACCCCTGGAAACAGCTCATCCTTTGTGCCCAACTCCCTCTGCCGGGCACCAGGCCTCGGCCACCTACAATCCTGAACGGAACAGGATTTCTTCCAGATGCAAGCTGCCACAAACTGGAAGCCTGTCATCCCTTGGAGGGCCAAAGGCCTCCTACAAACTGACATCAGGCACCTGGGCAGCTGACCTTACTTACCCCTGGATCCCAGCCATCATTTGTGCCCAACTCCCTCTGCCGGGCACCTGGCCTCGGCCACCTACAATCCCGAACGGAACAGGATTTCTTCCAGATGCAAGCTGCCAAAAGCAGGAAACCTGGCTTCCCATGGAGGGCCAAAGGCCTCCTACAAACTGACATCAGGCACCTGGGCAGCTGACCTTACTTACCCCTGGAAACCAGCCATCATTTGTGCCCAACTCCCTCTGCCGGGCACCTGGCCTCGCCCACCTACAATCCCGAACGGAACAGGATTTCTTCCAGATGCAAGCTGCCACAAGCAGTAAACCTGGCTTCCCATGGAGGGCCAAAGGCCTCCTACAAACTGACATCAGGCACCTGGGCAGCTGACATTACTTACCCCTGGAAACAGGCCATCCTTTGTGCCCAACTCCCTCTGCCAAGCACCAGGCCTTGCCCACCTACAATCCCGAACGGAACAGGATTTCTTCCAGATGCAAGCTGCCACAAACTGGAAGACAAGCTTCCCTTGGAGGGCCAAAGGCCTCCTACAAACTGACATCAGGCACCTGGGCAGCTGACCTTACTTACCCCTGGAAACCAGCCATCATTTGTGCCCAACTCCCTCTGCCGGGCACCTGGCCTCGCCCACCTACAATCCCGAACGGAACAGGATTTCTTCCAGATGCAAGCTGCCAAAACCAGTAAACCTGGCTTCCCATGGAGGGCCAAAGGCCTCCTACAAACTGACATCAGGCACCTGGGCAGCTGACATTACTTACCCCTGGAAACAGGCCATCCTTTGTGCCCAACTCCCTCTGCCAAGCACCAGGCCTTGCCCACCTACAATCCCGAACGGAACAGGATTTCTTCCAGATGCAAGCTGCCACAAACTGGAAGACAAGCTTCCCTTGGAGGGCCAAAGGCCTCCTACAAACTGACATCAGGCACCTGGGCAGCTGACTTTACTTACCCCTGGAAACAGCCCATCCTTTGTGCCCAACTCCCTCTGCCGGGCACCAGGCCTCGCCCACCTACAATCCCGAACGGAACAGGATTTCTTCCAGATGCAAGCTGCCACAAGCTGGAAGACTGGTTTCCCATGGAGGACCAAAGGCCTCCTACAAACTGACATCAGGCACCTGGGCAGCTGACTTTACTTACTCCTGGAAACAGCCCATCCTTTGTGCCCAACTCCCTCTGCCGGGCACCTGGCCTCGGCCACCTACTATCCCGAACGGAACAGGATTTCTTCCAGATGCAAGCTGCCACAAACTGGAAGACAAGCTTCCCTTGGAGGGCCAAAGGCCTCCTACAAACTGACATAAGGCACCTGGGCAGCTGACTTTACTTACCCCTGGAAACAGCCCATCCTTTGTGCCCAACTCCCTCTGCCGGGCACCAGGCCTCGCCCACCTACAATCCCGAACGGAACAGGATTTCTTCCAGATGCAAGCTGCCACAAACTGGAAGCCTGGCTTCCCTTGGAGGGCCAAAGGCCTCCTACAAACTGACATCAGGCACCTGGGCAGCTGACTTTACTTACCCCTGGAAACAGCCCATCCTTTGTGCCCAACTCCCTCTGCCGGGCACCAGGCCTCGTCCACCTGCAATCCCGAACGAAGCAGGATTTCTTCCAGATGCAAGCTGCCACAAACTGGAAGACAAGCTTCCCTTGGAGGGACAAAGGCCTCCTACAAACTGTCATCAGGCACCTGGGCAGCTGACTTTACTTACCCCTGGAAACAGGCCATCCTTTGTGCCCAACTCCCTCTGCCGGGCCCACAGCTTTGGCCACCTACAATCCCGAACAAAACAGGAGTTCTTCCAGATGCAAGCTGCCACAAGCTGGAAATGTGGCTTCCCGTGGAGGGCCAAAGGCCTCATACAAACTGACATCAGGCACCTGGGCAGCTGACTTTACTTTCCTAATGAAACAGGCCATCATTTGTGCCCAACTCCCTCTGCCAAGCAACAGGCCTCGGCCACCTACAATCCCGAACGGAACAGGATTTCTTCCAGATGCAAGCTGCCACAAACTGGAAGCCTGGCTTCCCTTGGAGGGCCAAAGGCCTCCTATAAACTGACATCAGGCACCTGGGCAGCTGACTTTACTTACCCCTGGAAACAGCCCATCATTTGTGCCCAACTCCCTCTGCCGGGCACCAGGCCTCGCCCACCTACAATCCCGAACGGAACAGGATTTCTTCCAGATGCAAGCTGCCACAAACTGGAAGACTTGCTTCCGTTGGAGGGCCAAAGGTCACCTACAAACTGACATCAGGCACCTGGGCAGCTGACTTTACTTACCCCTGGAAACAGGTCATCCTTTGTTCCCAATTCCCCCAGCCGGGCACCTAGCTCCGGCCACCTACAATCCAGAACGAAACAGGATTTCTTCCAGATGCAAGCTGCCACAAGCAGGAAGCCTGGCTTTCCATGGAGGGCCAAAGGCCTCCTACAAACTGACATCAGGCACCTGGGCAGCTGACTTTACTTACCCCTGGAAACAGGACATTGTTTGTGCGCAACTCCCTCTGCCGGGCACCTGGCCTCGGCCGCCTACAATCCCGAACGGAACAGCATTTTTTCCAGATGCAAGCTGCCACAAACTGGAAGACAAGCTTCCCTTGGAGGGACAAAGGCCTCCTACAAACTGTCATCAGGCACCTGGGCAGCTGACTTTACTTACCCCTGGAAACAGGCCATCCTTTGTGCCCAACTCCCTCTGCCGGGCCCACAGCTTTGGCCACCTACAATCCCGAACAAAACAGGAGTTCTTCCAGATGCAAGCTGCCACAAGCTGGAAATGTGGCTTCACTTGGAGGGCCAAAGGCCTCCTACAAACTGACATCAGGCACCTGGGCAGCTGACTTTACTTTCCTAATGAAAACAGGCCATCATTTGTGCCCAACTCCCTCTGCCAAGCACCAGGCCTCGGCCACCTACAATCCCGAACGGAACAGGATTTCTTCCAGATGCAAGCTGCCACAAACTGGAAGACTTGCTTCCGTTGGAGGGCCAAAGGTCACCTACAAACTGACATCAGGCACCTGGGCAGCTGACTTTACTTACCCCTGGAAACAGGTCATCCTTTGTTCCCAATTCCCCCAGCCGGGCACCTAGCTCCGGCCACCTACAATCCAGAACGAAAACAGGATTTCTTCCAGATGCAAGCTGCCACAAGCAGGAAGCCTGGCTTCCCATGGAGGGCCAAAGGACCCCTACAAACTGACATCAGGCACGTGGGCAGCTGACTTTACTTACCCCTGGAAACAGGACATCGTTTGTGCACAACTCCCTCTGCCGGGCACCTGGCCTCGGCCACCTACAATCCCGAACGGAACAGGATTTCTTCCAGATGCAAGCTGCCTTTAACAGGAAGACTAGCTTCCCTTGGAGGGCCAAAGGCCTCCTATAAACTGACATCAGGCATTTGGGCAGCTGACTTAACTTACCCCTGGAAACAGCCCATCATTTGTGCCCAACTCCCTCTGCCAAGCACCAGGCCTTGCCCACCTACAATCCCGAACGGAACAGGATTTCTTCCCGATGCATGCTGCCACAAGCTGGAAGACTGGTTTCCAATGGAGGACCAAAGGCCTCCTACAAACTGACATCAGGCACCTGGGCAGCTGACTTTACTTACTCCTGGAAACAGCCCATCCTTTGTGCCCAACTCCCTCTGCCGGACACCAGGCCTCGCTCACCTACAATCCTGAACGGAACAGGATTTCTTCCAGATGCAAGCTGCCACAAGCAGGAAGCCTGGCTTCCCATGGAGGGCCAAAGGCCTCCTACAAACTGACATCAGGCACCTGGGGCAGCTGACTTTACTTACCCCTCTAAACAGGACATCCTTTGAGCCCAACTCCCTCAGCCGTGCACCTGGCCTCGGCCACCTACAATCCCGAACGAAACAGCATTTCTTCCAGATGCAAGCTGCCACAAGCAGGAAGACTAGCTTCCCTTGGAGGGCCAAAGGCCTCCTACAAACTGACATCAGGCACCTGGGCAGCTGACTTTACTTACCCCTGGAAACAGGCCATCTTTGTGCCCAACTCCCTCTGCCGGGCACCAGGCCTCGGCCACCTACAATCCTGAACGGAACCGGATTTCTTCCAGATGCAAGCTGCCACAAACTGGAAGCCTGTCATCCCTTGGAGGGCCAAAGGCCTCCTACAAACTGACATCAGGCACCTGGGCAGCTGACCTTACTTACCCCTGGAAACCAGCCATCATTTGTGCCCAACTCCCTCTGCCGGGCACCTGGCCTCGGCCACCTACAATCCCGAACGGAACAGGATTTCTTCCAGATGCAAGCTGCCACAAACTGGAAGACAAGCTTCCCTTGGAGGGACAAAGGCCTCCTACAAACTGTCATCAGGCACCTGGGCAGCTGACTTTACTTACCCCTGGAAACAGGCCATCCTTTGTGCCCAACTCCCTCTGCCGGGCCCACAGCTTTGGCCACCTACAATCCCGAACAAAACAGGAGTTCTTCCAGATGCAAGCTGCCACAAGCTGGAAATGTGGCTTCACTTGGAGGGCCAAAGGCCTCCTACAAACTGACATCAGGCACCTGGGCAGCTGACTTTACTTTCCTAATGAAACAGGCCATCATTTGTGCCCAACTCCCTCTGCCAAGCACCAGGCCTCGGCCACCTACAATCCCGAACGGAACAGGATTTCTTCCAGATGCAAGCTGCCACAAACTGGAAGCCTGGCTTCCCATGGAGGGCCAAAGGCCTCCTATAAACTGACATCAGGCACCTGGGCAGCTGACTTTACTTACCCCTGGAAACAGCCCATCATTTTTTCCCAACTCCCTCTGCCGGGCACCAGGCCTCGGCCACCTACAATCCCGAACGGAACAGGATTTCTTCCAGATGCAAGCTGCCACAAACTGGAAGACTTGCTTCCGTTGGAGGGCCAAAGGTCACCTACAAACTGACATCAGGCACCTGGGCAGCTGACTTTACTTGCCCCTGGAAACAGGTCATCCTTTGTTCCCAATTCCCCCAGCCGGGCACCTAGCTCCGGCCACCTACAATCCAGAACGAAACAGGATTTCTTCCAGATGCAAGCTGCCACAAGCAGGAAGCCTGGCTTCCCATGGAGGGCCAAAGGACCCCTACAAACTGACATCAGGCACCTGGGCAGCTGACTTTACTTACCCCTGGAAACAGGACATCGTTTGTGCACAACTCCCTCTGCCGGGCACCTGGCCTCGGCCACCTACAATCCCGAACGGAACAGGATTTCTTCCAGATGCAAGCTGCCTTTAACAGGAAGACTAGCTTCCCTTGGAGGGCCAAAGGCCTCCTATAAACTGACATCAGGCATTTGGGCAGCTGACTTAACTTACCCCTGGAAACAGCCCATCATTTGTGCCCAACTCCCTCTGCCAAGCACCAGGCCTTGCCCACCTACAATCCCGAACGGAACAGGATTTCTTCCAGATGCAAGCTGCCACAAACTGGAAGACAAGCTTCCCTTGGAGGGCCAAAGGCCTCCTACAAACTGACATCAGGCACCTGGGCAGCTGACTTTACTTACCCCTGGAAACAGGCCATCCTTTGTGCCCAACTCCCTCTGCCGGGCACCAGGCCTCGGCCACCTACAATCCTGAACGGAACAGGATTTCTTCCAGATGCAAGCTGCCACAAACTGGAAGCCTGTCATCCCTTGGAGGGCCAAAGGCCTCCTACAAACTGACATCAGGCACCTGGGCAGCTGACCTTACTTACCCCTGGAAACCAGCCATCATTTGTGCCCAACTCCCTCTGCCGGGCACCTGGCCTCGGCCACCTACAATCCCGAACGGAGCAGGATTTCTTCCCGATGCATGCTGCCACAAGCTGGAAGGACTGGTTTCCAATGGAGGACCAAAGGCCTCCTACAAACTGACATCAGGCACCTGGGCAGCTGACTTTACTTACTCCTGGAAACAGCCCATCCTTTGTGCCCAACTCCCTCTGCCGGACACCAGGCCTCGGCCACCTACAATCCTGAACGGAACAGGATTTCTTCCAGATGCAAGCTGCCACAAGCAGGAAGCCTGGCTTCCCATGGAGGGCCAAAGGCCTCCTACAAACTGACATCAGGCACCTGGGCAGCTGACTTTACTTACCCCTCTAAACAGGACATCCTTTGAGCCCAACTCCCTCAGCCGTGCACCTGGCCTCGGCCACCTACAATCCCGAACGAAACAGCATTTCTTCCAGATGCAAGCTGCCACAAGCTGGAAGACTAGCTTCCCTTGGAGGGCCAAAGGCCTCCTACAAACTGACATCAGGCACCTGGGCAGCTGACTTTACTTACCCCTGGAAACAGGCCATCCTTTGTGCCCAACTCCCTCTGCCGGGCACCAGGCCTCGGCCACCTACAATCCTGAACGAAACAGGATTTCTTCCAGATGCAAGCTGCCACAAACTGGAAGCCTGGCTTCCCTTGGAGGGCCAAAGGCCTCCTATAAACTGACATCAGGCACCTGGGCAGCTGACTTTACTTACCCCTGGAAACAGCCCATCATTTGTGCCCAACTCCCTCTGCTGGGCACCAGGCCTCGTCCACCTGCAATCCCGAACGAAGCAGGATTTCTTCCAGATGCAAGCTGCCACAAACTGGAAGACAAGCTTCCCTTAGAGGGACAAAGGCCTCCTACAAACTGTCATCAGGCACCTGGGCAGCTGACTTTACTTACCCCTGGAAACAGGCCATCCTTTGTGCCCAACTCCCTCTGCCGGGCCCACAGCTTTGGCCACCTACAATCCCGAACAAAACAGGAGTTCTTCCAGATGCAAGGTGCCACAAGCTGGAAATGTGGCTTCCCGTGGAGGGCCAAAGGCCTCATACAAACTGACATCAGGCACCTGGGCAGCTGACTTTACTTTCCTAATGAAACAGGCCATCATTTGTGCCCAACTCCCTCTGCCAAGCACCAGGCCTCGGCCACCTACAATCCCGAACGGAACAGGATTTCTTCCAGATGCAAGCTGCCACAAACTGGAAGCCTGGCTTCCCTTGGAGGGCCAAAGGCCTCCTATAAACTGACATCAGGCACCTGGGCAGCTGACTTTACTTACCCCTGGAAACAGCCCATCATTTGTGCCCAACTCCCTCTGCCGGGCACCAGGCCTCGCCCACCTACAATCCCGAACGGAACAGGATTTCTTCCAGATGCAAGCTGCCACAAACTGGAAGCCTGGCTTCCCTTGGAGGGCCAAAGGTCACCTACAAACTGACATCAGGCACCTGGGCAGCTGACTTTACTTACCCCTGGAAACAGGTCATCCTTTGTTCCCAATTCCCCCAGCCGGGCACCTAGCTCCGGCCACCTACAATCCAGAACGAAACAGGATTTCTTCCAGATGCAAGCTGCCACAAGCAGGAAGCCTGGCTTTCCATGGAGGGCCAAAGGCCTCCTACAAACTGACATCAGGCACCTGGGCAGCTGACTTTACTTACCCCTGGAAACAGGACATCGTTTGTGCGCAACTCCCTCTGCCGGGCACCTGGCCTCGGCCGCCTACAATCCCGAACGGAACAGCATTTCTTCCAGATGCAAGCTGCCACAAACTGGAAGACAAGCTTCCCTTGGAGGGACAAAGGCCTCCTACAAACTGTCATCAGGCACCTGGGCAGCTGACTTTACTTACCCCTGGTAACAGGCCATCCTTTGTGCCCAACTCCCTCTGCCGGGCCCACAGCTTTGGCCACCTACAATCCCGAACAAAACAGGAGTTCTTCCAGATGCAAGCTGCCACAAGCTGGAAATGTGGCTTCACTTGGAGGGCCAAAGGCCTCCTACAAACTGACATCAGGCACCTGGGCAGCTGACTTTACTTTCCTAATGAAACAGGCCATCATTTGTGCCCAACTCCCTCTGCCAAGCACCAGGCCTCGGCCACCTACAATCCCGAACGGAACAGGATTTCTTCCAGATGCAAGCTGCCACAAACTGGAAGACTTGCTTCCGTTGGAGGGCCAAAGGTCACCTACAAACTGACATCAGGCACCTGGGCAGCTGACTTTACTTACCCCTGGAAACAGGTCATCCTTTGTTCCCAATTCCTCCAGCCGGGCACCTAGCTCCGGCCACCTACAATCCAGAACGAAACAGGATTTCTTCCAGATGCAAGCTGCCACAAGCAGGAAGCCTGGCTTCCCATGGAGGGCCAAAGGACCCCTACAAACTGACATCAGGCACGTGGGCAGCTGACTTTACTTACCCCTGGAAACAGGACATCGTTTGTGCACAACTCCCTCTGCCGGGCACCTGGCCTCGGCCACCTACAATCCCGAACGGAACAGGATTTCTTCCAGATGCAAGCTGCCTTTAACAGGAAGACTAGCTTCCCTTGGAGGGCCAAAGGCCTCCTATAAACTGACATCAGGCATTTGGGCAGCTGACTTAACTTACCCCTGGAAACAGCCCATCATTTGTGCCCAACTCCCTCTGCCAAGCACCAGGCCTTGCCCACCTACAATCCCGAACGGAACAGGATTTCTTCCCGATGCATGCTGCCACAAGCTGGAAGACTGGTTTCCAATGGAGCACCAAAGGCCTCCTACAAACTGACATCAGGCACCTGGGCAGCTGACTTTACTTACTCCTGGAAACAGCCCATCCTTTGTGCCCAACTCCCTCTGCCGGACACCAGGCCTCGCTCACCTACAATCCTGAACGGAACAGGATTTCTTCCAGATGCAAGCTGCCACAAGCAGGAAGCCTGGCTTCCCATGGAGGGCCAAAGGCCTCCTACAAACTGACATCAGGCACCTGGGCAGCTGACTTTACTTACCCCTCTAAACAGGACATCCTTTGAGCCCAACTCCCTCAGCCGTGCACCTGGCCTCGGCCACCTACAATCCCGAACGAAACAGCATTTCTTCCAGATGCAAGCTGCCACAAGCAGGAAGACTAGCTTCCCTTGGAGGGCCAAAGGCCTCCTACAAACTGACATCAGGCACCTGGGCAGCTGACTTTACTTACCCCTGGAAACAGGCCATCTTTGTGCCCAACTCCCTCTGCCGGGCACCAGGCCTCGGCCACCTACAATCCTGAACGGAACCGGATTTCTTCCAGATGCAAGCTGCCACAAACTGGAAGCCTGTCATCCCTTGGAGGGCCAAAGGCCTCCTACAAACTGACATCAGGCACCTGGGCAGCAGACCTTACTTACCCCAGGAAACCAGCCATCATTTGTGCCCAACTCCCTCTGCCGGGCACCTGGCCTCGGCCACCTACAATCCCGAACGGAACAGCATTTCTTCCAGATGCAAGCTGCCACAAACTGGAAGACAAGCTTCCCTTGGAGGGCCAAAGGCCTCCTACAAACTGTCATCAGGCACCTGGGCAGCTGACTTTACTTACCCCTGGAAACAGGCCATCCTTTGTGCCCAACTCCCTCTGCCGGGCCCACAGCTTTGGCCACCTACAATCCCGAACAAAACAGGAGTTCTTCCAGATGCAAGCTGCCACAAGCTGGAAATGTGGCTTCACTTGGAGGGCCAAAGGCCTCCTACAAACTGACATCAGGCACCTGGGCAGCTGACTTTACTTTCCTAATGAAACAGGCCATCATTTGTGCCCAACTCCCTCTGCCAAGCACCAGGCCTCGGCCACCTACAATCCCGAACGGAACAGGATTTCTTCCAGATGCAAGCTGCCACAAACTGGAAGCCTGGCTTCCCTTGGAGGGCCAAAGGCCTCCTATAAACTGACATCAGGGCACCTGGGCAGCTGACTTTACTTACCCCTGGAAACAGCCCATCATTTGTGCCCAACTCCCTCTGCCGGGCACCAGGCCTCGTCCACCTACAATCCCGAACGGAACAGGATTTCTTCCAGATGCAAGCTGCCACAAACTGGAAGACTTGCTTCCGTTGGAGGGCCAAAGGTCACCTACAAACTGACATCAGGCACCTGGGCAGCTGACTTTACTTACCCCTGGAAACAGGTCATCCTTTGTTCCCAATTCCCCCAGCCGGGCACCTAGCTCCGGCCACCTACAATCCAGAACGAAACAGGATTTCTTCCAGATGCAAGCTGCCACAAGCAGGAAGCCTGGCTTCCCATGGAGGGCCAAAGGACCCCTACAAACTGACATCAGGCACCTGGGCAGCTGACTTTACTTACCCCTGGAAACAGGACATCGTTTGTGCACAACTCCCTCTGCCGGGCACCTGGCCTCGGCCACCTACAATCCCGAACGGAACAGGATTTCTTCCAGATGCAAGCTGCCTTTAACAGGAAGACTAGCTTCCCTTGGAGGGCCAAAGGCCTCCTATAAACTGACATCAGGCATTTGGGCAGCTGACTTAACTTACCCCTGGAAACAGCCCATCATTTGTGCCCAACTCCCTCTGCCAAGCACCAGGCCTTGCCCACCTACAATCCCGAACGGAACAGGATTTCTTCCAGATGCAAGCTGCCACAAACTGGAAGACAAGCTTCCCTTGGAGGGCCAAAGGCCTCCTACAAACTGACATCAGGCACCTGGGCAGCTGACTTTACTTACCCCTGGAAACAGGCCATCCTTTGTGCCCAACTCCCTCTGCCGGGCACCAGGCCTCGGCCACCTACAATCCTGAACGGAACAGGATTTCTTCCAGATGCAAGCTGCCACAAACTGGAAGCCTGTCATCCCTTGGAGGGCCAAAGGCCTCCTACAAACTGACATCAGGCACCTGGGCAGCTGACCTTACTTACCCCTGGAAACCAGCCATCATTTGTGCCCAACTCCCTCTGCCGGGCACCTGGCCTCGGCCACCTACAATCCCGAACGGAGCAGGATTTCTTCCCGATGCATGCTGCCACAAGCTGGATGACTGGTTTCCAATGGAGGACCAAAGGCCTCCTACAAACTGACATCAGGCACCTGGGCAGCTGACTTTACTTACTCCTGGAAACAGCCCATCCTTTGTGCCCAACTCCCTCTGCCGGACACCAGGCCTCGGCCACCTACAATCCTGAACGGAACAGGATTTCTTCCAGATGCAAGCTGCCACAAGCAGGAAGCCTGGCTTCCCATGGAGGGCCAAAGGCCTCCTACAAACTGACATCAGGCACCTGGGCAGCTGACTTTACTTACCCCTCTAAACAGGACATCCTTTGAGCCCAACTCCCTCAGCCGTGCACCTGGCCTCGGCCACCTACAATCCCGAACGAAACAGCATTTCTTCCAGATGCAAGCTGCCACAAGCTGGAAGACTAGCTTCCCTTGGAGGGCCAAAGGCCTCCTACAAACTGACATCAGGCACCTGGGCAGCTGACTTTACTTACCCCTGGAAACAGGCCATCCTTTGTGCCCAACTCCCTCTGCCGGGCACCAGGCCTCGGCCACCTACAATCCTGAACGGAACCGGATTTCTTCCAGATGCAAGCTGCCACAAACTGGAAGCCTGTCATCCCTTGGAGGGCCAAAGGCCTCCTACAAACTGACATCAGGCACCTGGGCAGCTGACCTTACTTACCCCTGGAAACCAGCCATCATTTGTGCCCAACTCCCTCTGCCGGGCACCTGGCCTCGGCCACCTACAATCCCGAACGGAACAGCATTTCTTCCAGATGGAAGCTGCCACAAACTGGAAGACAAGCTTCCCTTGGAGGGACAAAGGCCTCCTACAAACTGTCATCAGGCACCTGGGCAGCTGACTTTACTTACCCCTGGAAACAGGCCATCCTTTGTGCCCAACTCCCTCTGCCGGGCCCACAGCTTTGGCCACCTACAATCCCGAACAAAACAGGAGTTCTTCCAGATGCAAGCTGCCACAAGCTGGAAATGTGGCTTCACTTGGAGGGCCAAAGGCCTCCTACAAACTGACATCAGGCACCTGGGCAGCTGACTTTACTTTCCTAATGAAACAGGCCATCATTTGTGCCCAACTCCCTCTGCCAAGCACCAGGCCTCGGCCACCTACAATCCCGAACGGAACAGGATTTCTTCCAGATGCAAGCTGCCACAAACTGGAAGCCTGGCTTCCCTTGGAGGGCCAAAGGCCTCCTATAAACTGACATCAGGCACCTGGGCAGCTGACTTTACTTACCCCTGGAAACAGCCCATCATTTGTGCCCAACTCCCTCTGCCGGGCACCAGGCCTCGCCCACCTACAATCCCGAACGGAACAGGATTTCTTCCAGATGCAAGCTGCCACAAACTGGAAGACTTGCTTCCGTTGGAGGGCCAAAGGTCACCTACAAACTGACATCAGGCACCTGGGCAGCTGACTTTACTTACCCCTGGAAACAGGTCATCCTTTGTTCCCAATTCCCCCAGCCGGGCACCTAGCTCCGGCCACCTACAATCCAGAACGAAACAGGATTTCTTCCAAGATGCAAGCTGCCACAAGCAGGAAGCCAGGCTTCCCATGGAGGGCCAAAGGCCTCCTACAAACTGACATCAGGCACCTGGGCAGCTGACTTTACTTACCCCTGGAAACAGCCCATCCTTTGTGCCCAACTCCCCTCTGCCGGGCACCAGGCCTCGGCCACCTACAATCCCGAACGGAACAGGATTTCTTCCAGATGCAAGCTGCCACAAACTGGAAACCTGGATTCCCTTGGAGGGCCAAAGGCCTCCTACAAACTGACATCAGGCACCTGGGCAGCTGACTTTACTTACCCCTGGAAACAGCCCATCAATTGTGCCCAACTCCCTCAGCCGGGCACCAGGCCTCGGCCACCTACAATCCTGAACGGAACAGGATTTCTTCCAGATGCAAGCTGCCACAAGCAGGAAGCCTGGCTTCCCATGGAGGGCCAAAGGCCTCCTACAAACTGACATCAGGCACGTGGGCAGCTGACTTTACTTACCCCTCTAAACAGGACATCCTTTGAGCCCAACTCCCTCAGCCGGGCACCTGGCCTCGGCCACCTACAATCCAGAACGGAGCAGGATTTCTTCCCGATGCATGCTGCCACAAGCTGGAAGACTGGTTTCCAATGGAGGACCAAAGGCCTCCTACAAACTGACATCAGGCACCTGGGCAGCTGACTTTACTTACTCCTGGAAACAGCCCATCCTTTGTGCCCAACTCCCTCTGCCGGACACCAGGCCTCGGCCACCTACAATCCTGAACGGAACAGGATTTCTTCCAGATGCAAGCTGCCACAAGCAGGAAGCCTGGCTTCCCATGGAGGGCCAAAGGCCTCCTACAAACTGACATCAGGCACCTGGGCAGCTGACTTTACTTACCCCTCTAAACAGGACATCCTTTGAGCCCAACTCCCTCAGCCGTGCACCTGGCCTCGGCCACCTACAATCCCGAACGAAACAGCATTTCTTCCAGATGCAAGCTGCCACAAGCTGGAAGACTAGCTTCCCTTGGAGGGCCAAAGGCCTCCTACAAACTGACATCAGGCACCTGGGCAGCTGACTTTACTTACCCCTGGAAACAGGCCATCCTTTGTGCCCAACTCCCTCTGCCGGGCACCAGGCCTCGGCCACCTACAATCCTGAACGGAACCGGATTTCTTCCAGATGCAAGCTGCCACAAACTGGAAGCCTGTCATCCCTTGGAGGGCCAAAGGCCTCCTACAAACTGACATCAGGCACCTGGGCAGCTGACCTTACTTACCCCTGGAAACCAGCCATCATTTGTGCCCAACTCCCTCTGCCGGGCACCTGGCCTCGGCCACCTACAATCCCGAACGGAACAGCATTTCTTCCAGATGGAAGCTGCCACAAACTGGAAGACAAGCTTCCCTTGGAGGGCCAAAGGCCTCCTACAAACTGTCATCAGGCACCTGGGCAGCTGACTTTACTTACCCCTGGAAACAGGCCATCCTTTGTGCCCAACTCCCTCTGCCGGGCCCACAGCTTTGGCCACCTACAATCCCGAACAAAACAGGAGTTCTTCCAGATGCAAGCTGCCACAAGCTGGAAATGTGGCTTCACTTGGAGGGCCAAAGGCCTCCTACAAACTGACATCAGGCACCTGGGCAGCTGACTTTACTTTCCTAATGAAACAGGCCATCATTTGTGCCCAACTCCCTCTGCCAAGCACCAGGCCTCGGCCACCTACAATCCCGAACGGAACAGGATTTCTTCCAGATGCAAGCTGCCACAAACTGGAAGCCTGGCTTCCCTTGGAGGGCCAAAGGCCTCCTATAAACTGACATCAGGCACCTGGGCAGCTGACTTTACTTACCCCTGGAAACAGCCCATCATTTGTGCCCAACTCCCTCTGCCGGGCACCAGGCCTCGCCCACCTACAATCCCGAACGGAACAGGATTTCTTCCAGATGCAAGCTGCCACAAACTGGAAGACTTGCTTCCGTTGGAGGGCCAAAGGTCACCTACAAACTGACATCAGGCACCTGGGCAGCTGACTTTACTTACCCCTGGAAACAGGTCATCCTTTGTTCCCAATTTCCCCAGCCGGGCACCTAGCTCCGGCCACCTACAATCCAGAACGAAACAGGATTTCTTCCAGATGCAAGCTGCCACAAGCAGGAAGCCAGGCTTCCCATGGAGGGCCAAAGGCCTCCTACAAACTGACATCAGGCACCTGGGCAGCTGACTTTACTTACCCCTGGAAACAGGCCATCCTTTGTGCCCAACTCCCTCTGCCGGGCACCAGGCCTCGGCCACCTACAATCCTGAACGGAACAGGATTTCTTCCAGATGCAAGCTGCCACAAACTGGAAGCCTGTCATCCCTTGGAGGGCCAAAGGCCTCCTACAAACTGACATCAGGCACCTGGGCAGCTGACCTTACTTACCCCTGGAAACCAGCCATCATTTGTGCCCAACTCCCTCTGCCGGGCACCTGGCCTCGGCCACCTACAATCCCGAACGGAGCAGGATTTCTTCCCGATGCATGCTGCCACAAGCTGGAAGACTGGTTTCCAATGGAGGACCAAAGGCCTCCTACAAACTGACATCAGGCACCTGGGCAGCTGACTTTACTTACTTCTGGAAACAGCCCATCCTTTGTGCCCAACTCCCTCTGCCGGACACCAGGCCTCGGCCACCTACAATCCTGAACGGAACAGGATTTCTTCCAGATGCAAGCTGCCACAAGCAGGAAGCCTGGCTTCCCATGGAGGGCCAAAGACCTCCTACAAACTGACATCAGGCACCTGGGCAGCTGACTTTACTTACCCCTCTAAACAGGACATCCTTTGAGCCCAACTCCCTCAGCCGGGCACCTGGCCTCGGCCACCTACAATCCCGAACGAAACAGCATTTCTTCCAGATGCAAGCTGCCACAAGCTGGAAGACTAGCTTCCCTTGGAGGGCCAAAGGCCTCCTACAAACTGACATCAGGCACCTGGGCAGCTGACTTTACTTACCCCTGGAAACAGCCCATCCTTTGTGCCCAACTCCCTCTGCCGGGCACCTGGCCTCGGCCACCTACAATCCCGAACGGAACAGGATTTCTTCCAGATGCAAGCTGCCACAAACTGGAAGACAAGCTTCCCTTGGAGGGCCAAAGGCCTCCTACAAACTGACATCAGGCACCTGGGCAGCTGACTTTACTTACCCCTGGAAACAGCCCATCCTTTGTGCCCAACTCCCTCTGCCGGGCACCAGGCCTCGGCCACCTACAATCCCGAACGGAACAGGATTTCTTCCAGATGCAAGCTGCCACAAACTGGAAACCTGGATTCCCTTGGAGGGCCAAAGGCCTCCTACAAACTGACATCAGGCACCTGGGCAGCTGACTTTACTTACCCCTGGAAACAGCCCATCCTTTGTGCCCAACTCCCTTTGCCGGGCACCAGGCCTCGGCCACCTACAATCCTGAACGGAACAGGATTTCTTCCAGATGCAAGCTGCCACAAAGTGGAAGCCTGTCATCCCTTGGAGGGCCAAAGGCCTCCTACAAACTGACATCAGGCACCTGGGCAGCTGACCTTACTTACCCCTGGAAACCAGCCATCATTTGTGCCCAACTCCCTCTGCCGGGCACCTGGCCTCGGCCACCTACAATCCCGAACGGAACAGGATTTCTTCCAGATGCAAGCTGCCAAAAGCAGTAAACCTGGCTTCCCATGGAGGGCCAAAGGCCTCCTACAAACTGACATCAGGCACCTGGGCAGCTGACTTTACTTACCCCTGGAAACAGCCCATCCTTTGTGCCCAACTCCCTCTGCCAAGCACCAGGCCTTGCCCACCTACAATCCCGAACGGAACAGGATTTCTTCCAGATGCAAGCTGCCACAAACTGGAAGACAAGCTTCCCTTGGAGGGCCAAAGGCCTCCTACAAACTGACATCAGGCACCTGGGCAGCTGACTTTACTTACCCCTGGAAACAGCCCATCCTTTGTGCCCAACTCCCTCTGCCGGGCACCAGGCCTCGCCCACCTACAATCCCGAACGGAACAGGATTTCTTCCAGATGCAAGCTGCCACAAACTGGAAGACAAGCTTCCCTTGGAGGGCCAAAGGCCTCCTACAAACTGACATCAGGCACCTGGGCAGCTGACTTTACTTACCTTTGGAAACAGGCCATCCTTTGTGCCCAACTTCCTCTGCCGGGCACTAGGCCTCGGCCACCAACAATCCTGAACGGAACAGGATTTCTTCCAGATGCAAGCTGCCACAAGCAGGAAGCCTGGCTTCCCATGGAGGGCCAAAGGCCTCCTACAAACTGACATCAGGCACCTGGGCAGCTGACTTTACTTACCCCTCTAAACAGGCCATCCTTTGTGCCCAACTCCCTCTGCCGGGCACCAGGCCTCGCCCACCTACAATCCCGAACAAAACAGGATTTCTTCCAGATGCAAGCTGCCTTTAACAGGAAGACTAGCTTCCCTTGGAGGGCCAAAGGCTTCCTATAAACTGACATCAGGCATTTGGGCAGCTGACTTAACTTACCCCTGGAAACAGCCCATCATTTGTGCCCAACTCCCTCTGCCAAGCACCAGGCCTTGCCCACCTACAATCCCGAACGGAACAGGATTTCTTCCAGATGCAAGCTGCCACAAACTGGAAGACAAGCTTCCCTTGGAGGGCCAAAGGCCTCCTACAAACTGACATCAGGCATCTGGGCAGCTGACTTTACTTACCCCTGGAAACAGCCCATCCTTTGTGCCCAACTCCCTCTGCCGGGCACCAGGCCTCGCCCACCTACAATCCCGAACGGAACAGGATTTCTTCCAGATGCAAGCTGCCACAAACTGGAAGCCTGGCTTCCCTTGGAGGGCCAAAGGCCTCCTACAAACTGACATCAGGCACCTGGGCAGCTGACTTTACTTACCCCTCTAAACAGGACATCCTTTGAGCCCAACTCCCTCAGCCGGGCACCTGGCCTCGGCCACCTACAATCCCGAACGAAACAGCATTTCTTCCAGATGCAAGCTGCCACAAGCTGGAAGACTAGCTTCCCTTGGAGGGCCAAAGGCCTCCTATAAACTGACATCAGGCACCTGGGCAGCTGACTTTACTTACCCCTGGAAACAGGCCATCCTTTGTGCCCAACTCCCTCTGCCGGGCACCAGGCCTCGGCCACCTACAATCCTGAACGGAACAGGATTTCTTCCAGATGCAAGCTGCCACAAACTGGAAGCCTGTCATCCCTTGGAGGGCCAAAGGCCTCTTACAAACTGACATCAGGCACCTGGGCAGCTGACCTTACTTACCCCTGGAAACCAGCCATCATTTGTGCCCAACTCCCTCTGCCGGGCACCTGGCCTCGGCCACCTACAATCCCGAACGGAACAGGATTTCTTCCAGATGCAAGCTGCCACAAGCAGGAAACCTGGCTTCCCATGGAGGGCCAAAGGCCTCCTACAAACTGACATCAGGCACCTGGGCAGCTGACTTTACTTACCTCTGGAAACAGCCCATCCTTTGTGCCCAACTCCCTCTGCCGGGCACCTGGCCTCGGCCACCTACAATCCCGAACGGAACAGGATTTCTTCCAGATGCAAGCTGCCACAAACTGGAAGACAAGCTTCCCTTGGAGGGCCAAAGGCCTCCTACAAACTGACATCAGGCACCTGGGCAGCTGACTTTACTTACCCCTGGAAACAGCCCATCCTTTGTGCCCAACTCCCTCTGCCGGGCACCAGGCCTCGCCCACCTACAATCCCGAACGGAACAGGATTTCTTCCAGATGCAAGCTGCCACAAACTGGAAGACAAGCTTCCCTTGGAGGGCCAAAGGCCTCCTACAAACTGACATCAGGCACCTGGGCAGCTGACTTTACTTACCCCTGGAAACAGGCCATCCTTTGTGCCCAACTCCCTTTGCCGGGCACCAGGCCTCGGCCACCTACAATCCTGAACGGAACAGGATTTCTTCCAGATGCAAGCTGCCACAAACTGGAAGCCTGTCATCCCTTGGAGGGCCAAAGGCCTCCTACAAACTGACATCAGGCACCTGGGCAGCTGACTTTACTTACCCCTGGAAACAGGCCATCCTTTGTGCCCAACTCCCTTTGCCGGGCACCAGGCCTCGGCCACCTACAATCCTGAACGGAACAGGATTTCTTCCAGATGCAAGCTGCCACAAAGTGGAAGCCTGTCATCCCTTGGAGGGCCAAAGGCCTCCTACAAACTGACATCAGGCACCTGGGCAGCTGACCTTACTTACCCCTGGAAACCAGCCATCATTTGTGCCCAACTCCCTCTGCCTGGCACCTGGCCTCGGCCACCTACAATCCCGAACGGAACAGGATTTCTTCCAGATGCAAGCTGCCAAAAGCAGTAAACCTGGCTTCCCATGGAGGGCCAAAGGCCTCCTACAAACTGACATCAGGCACCTGGGCAGCTGACTTTACTTACCCCTGGAAACAGCCCATCCTTTGTGCCCAACTCCCTCTGCCAAGCACCAGGCCTTGCCCACCTACAATCCCGAACGGAACAGGATTTCTTCCAGATGCAAGCTGCCACAAACTGGAAGACAAGCTTCCCTTGGAGGGCCAAAGGCCTCCTACAAACTGACATCAGGCACCTGGGCAGCTGACTTTACTTACCCCTGGAAACAGCCCATCCTTTGTGCCCAACTCCCTCTGCCGGGCACCAGGCCTCGCCCACCTACAATCCCGAACGGAACAGGATTTCTTCCAGATGCAAGCTGCCACAAACTGGAAGACAAGCTTCCCTTGGAGGGCCAAAGGCCTCCTACAAACTGACATCAGGCACCTGGGCAGCTGACTTTACTTACCCCTGGAAACAGGCCATCCTTTGTGCCCAACTCCCTCTGCCGGGCCCACAGCTTTGGCCACCTACAATCCCGAACAAAACAGGAGTTCTTCCAGATGCAAGCTGCCACAAGCTGGAAATGTGGCTTCACTTGGACGGCCAAAGGCCACCTACAAACTGACATCAGGCACCTGGGCAGCTGACTTTACTTTCCTAATGAAACAGGCCATCATTTGTGCCCAACTCCCTCTGCCAAACACCAGGCCTCGGCCACCTACAATCCCGAACGGAACAGGATTTCTTCCAGATGCAAGCTGTCACAAACTGGAAGCCAGGCTTCCCTTGGAGGGCCAAAGGCCTCCTATAAACTGACATCAGGCACCTGGGCAGCTGACTTTACTTACCCCTGGAAACAGCCCATCATTTGTGCCCAACTCCCTCTGCCGGGCACCAGGCCTCGCCCACCTACAATCCCGAACGGAACAGGATTTCTGCCAGATGCAAGCTGCCACAAACTGGAAGACTTGCTTCTGTTGGAGGGCCAAAGGTCACCTACAAACTGACATCAGGCACCTGGGCAGCTGACTTTACTTACCCCTGGAAACAGGTCATTCTTTGTTCCCAATTCCCCCAGCCGTGCACCTAGCTCCGGCCACCTACAATCCAGAACGAAACAGGATTTCTTCCAGATGCAAGCTTCCACAAGCAGGAAGCCTGGCTTCCCATGGAGGGCCAAAGGCCTCCTACAAACTGACATCAGGCACCTGGGCAGCTGACTTTACTTACCCCTGGAAACAGGACATCGTTTGTGCACAACTCCCTCTGCCGGGCACCTGGCCTCGGCCACCTACAATCCCGAACGGAACAGCATTTCTTCCAGATGCAAGCTGCCTTTAACAGGAAGACTAGCTTCCCTTGGAGGGCCAAAGGCTTCCTATAAACTGACATCAGGCATTTGGGCAGCTGACTTAACTTACCCCTGGAAACAGCCCATCATTTGTGCCCAAGTCCCTCTGCCAAGCACCAGGCCTTGCCCACCTACAATCCCGAACGGAACAGGATTTCTTCCAGATGCAAGCTGCCACAAACTGGAAGACAAGCTTCCCTTGGAGGGCCAAAGGCCTCCTACAAACTGACATCAGGCATCTGGGCAGCTGACTTTACTTACCCCTGGAAACAGCCCATCCTTTGTGCCCAACTCCCTCTGCCGGGCACCAGGCCTCGCCCACCTACAATCCCGAACGGAACAGGATTTCTTCCAGATGCAAGCTGCCACAAACTGGAAGCCTGGCTTCCCTTGGAGGGCCAAAGGCCTCCTACAAACTGACATCAGGCACCTGGGCAGCTGACTTTACTTACCCCTCTAAACAGGACATCCTTTGAGCCCAACTCCCTCAGCCGGGCACCTGGCCTCGGCCACCTACAATCCCGAACGAAACAGCATTTCTTCCAGATGCAAGCTGCCACAAGCTGGAAGACTAGCTTCCCTTGGAGGGCCAAAGGCCTCCTACAAACTGACATCAGGCACCTGGGCAGCTGACCTTACTTACCCCTGGAAACAGGCCATCCTTTGTGCCCAACTCCCTCTGCCGGGCACCAGGCCTCGGCCACCTACAATCCTGAACGGAACAGGATTTCTTCCAGATGCAAGCTGCCACAAACTGGAAGCCTGTCATCCCTTGGAGGGCCAAAGGCCTCTTACAAACTGACATCAGGCACCTGGGCAGCTGACCTTACTTACCCCTGGAAACCAGCCATCATTTGTGCCCAACTCCCTCTGCCGGGCACCTGGCCTCGGCCACCTACAATCCCGAACGGAACAGGATTTCTTCCAGATGCAAGCTGCCACAAGCAGGAAACCTGGCTTCCCATGGAGGGCCAAAGGCCTCCTACAAACTGACATCAGGCACCTGGGCAGCTGACTTTACTTACCTCTGGAAACAGCCCATCCTTTGTGCCCAACTCCCTCTGCCGGGCACCTGGCCTCGGCCACCTACAATCCCGAACGGAACAGGATTTCTTCCAGATGCAAGCTGCCACAAACTGGAAGACAAGCTTCCCTTGGAGGGCCAAAGGCCTCCTACAAACTGACATCAGGCACCTGGGCAGCTGACTTTACTTACCCCTGGAAACAGCCCATCCTTTGTGCCCAACTCCCTCTGCCGGGCACCAGGCCTCGCCCACCTACAATCCCGAACGGAACAGGATTTCTTCCAGATGCAAGCTGCCACAAACTGGAAGACAAGCTTCCCTTGGAGGGCCAAAGGCCTCCTACAAACTGACATCAGGCACCTGGGCAGCTGACTTTACTTACCCCTGGAAACAGGCCATCCTTTGTGCCCAACTCCCTTTGCCGGGCACCAGGCCTCGGCCACCTACAATCCTGAACGGAACAGGATTTCTTCCAGATGCAAGCTGCCACAAACTGGAAGCCTGTCATCCCTTGGAGGGCCAAAGGCCTCCTACAAACTGACATCAGGCACCTGGGCAGCTGACCTTTCTTACCCCTGGAAACCAGCCATCATTTGTGCCCAACTCCCTCTGCCGGGCACCTGGCCTCGGCCACCTACAATCCCGAAAGGAACAGGATTTCTTCCAGATGCAAGCTGCCAAAAGCAGTAAACCTGGCTTCCCATGGAGGGCCAAAGGCCTCCTACAAACTGACATCAGGCACCTGGGCAGCTGACTTTACTTACTCCTGGAAACAGCCCATCCTTTGTGCCCAACTCCCTCTGCCGGGCACCAGGCCTCGCCCACCTACAATCCCGAACGGAACAGGATTTCTTCCAGATGCAAGCTGCCACAAACTGGAAGACAAGATTCCCTTGGAGGGCCAAAGGCCTCCTACAAACTGACATCAGGCACCTGGGCAGCTGACTTTACTTACCCCTGGAAACAGGCCATCCTTTGTGCCCAACTTCCTCTGCCGGGCACTAGGCCTCGGCCACCAACAATCCTGAACGGAACAGGATTTCTTCCAGATGCAAGCTGCCACAAGCAGGAAGCCTGGCTTCCCATGGAGGGCCAAAGGCCTCCTACAAACTGACATCAGGCACCTGGGCAGCTGACTTTACTTACCCCTGGAAACAGGCCATCCTTTGTGCCCAACTCCCTCTGCCGGGCACCAGGCCTCGCCCACCTACAATCCCGAACAAAACAGGATTTCTTCCAGATGCAAGTTGCCACAAACTGGAAGACAAGCTTCCCTTGGAGGGCCAAAGGCCTCCTACAAACTGACATCAGGCACCTGGGCAGCTGACTTTACTTACCCCTGGAAACAGCCCATCCTTTGTGCCCAACTCCCTCTGCCGGGCACCAGGCCTCGTCCACCTGCAATCCCGAATGGAGAAGGATTTCTTCCAGATGCAAGCTGCCACAAACTGGAAGACAAGCTTCCCTTGGAGGGACAAAGGCCTCCTACAAACTGTCATCAGGCACCTGGGCAGCTGACTTTACTTACCCCTGGAAACAGGCCATCCTTTGTGCCCAACTCCCTCTGCCGGGCCCACAGCTTTGGCCACCTACAATCCCGAACAAAACAGGAGTTCTTCCAGATGCAAGCTGCCACAAGCTGGAAATGTGGCTTCACTTGGAGGGCCAAAGGCCACCTACAAACTGACATCAGGCACCTGGGCAGCTGACTTTACTTTCCTAATGAAACAGGCCATCATTTGTGCCCAACTCCCTCTGCCAAGCACCAGGCCTCGGCCACCTACAATCCCGAACGGAACAGGATTTCTTCCAGATGCAAGCTGTCACAAACTGGAAGCCTGGCTTCCCTTGGAGGGCCAAAGGCCTCCTATAAATTGACATCAGGCACCTGGGCAGCTGACTTTACTTACC